>NW_017308490.1:0-27224 GCF_000935625.1 Nanorana parkeri | reverse complement strand
GACACAAACAGGTTATTTTTCTTTGCAATGCACCGAGTATAACAGTGACAACATTATTCTAGACATGCTAAGTATAACACTGCAATGGACAAGGTTATGCCTCATCTAGATTAAGGATTGTTACTAGGAAAATGCAATCCCATAAATAATGAGGCTGTTGACCATTTTGCTTGACAGCCTCACTTCATCAAAGACAAATTAACATACTTAAGGTCATTGAAAGGAAACTATTAGAAACATAAATGTTTTTATTTCCTCTTATACAGTACTGTTCATATGGCTCTATATATCACTTTGGTGTTAATTAGTTAAGAATAATGGGTTTCCCTTTACAAGCAAAATACAGAAGCTTACCTTAGGTATATTACTCTTGATTTATAACATGTATTTCAAATTAAAATGGACTTAAAGGTTACAGAATGAGCCTTCACTGATCTGATCCTGAATTTGAAACATTTACTCATTAGGATGAAATGGGGAGGATTTGTCATTGGGGAAGACATGTTTTTCCCCATTCAAGTTTACATAATCACTCACAATCAGAATATATTTCATATCTGAGGCACAGTCACAGAACTTCAAAAAATGTGCTTCAATGACATCCACATCACTAATAAGACTTATGCAAAACCATTCATTTTTGTTGATGCTATCACAATTACTCTTCCCAGAATCCTGCACTCTCCTGCATTAATTCAAGCTGGAATTTAAAATGAGATTTTTATCATGACTAGGAAAAATATGCACATTTCTACATGTAATGTTGCAATAAAGTTGCAGTAGAGGTGTAAAGATGCATTCAAAATAATTTTGTGGCAATGTGAAGATATAATAATCAGCTATGTGCTGTCTTGGTGGGAGAATTGCATGTCATATGAGGAACATAAGGAAATGTTTGCACAAAAAAGTAAATTAAATGTATTGTGAAAATCTGATTGCTGCCACCCTCTGCATCATTGTACCTAAATAAACTTTTGGAGATTGCAAGATATTATTAGCAGTGACAGCTATTTCCGCCCAATAGTTTTCTATTGTCCGGCGGCTCTGCTGCTGTAAGAAATAACAGAAAAAAAAAACCTCTCCCGGGCGCTCTGGGAGCCTCCAAACAGCTAACTCTCTCTGGCGCCAATAGCCAATACTAATGTCCCAATGCTTCTGACCGCCCAGCTGTCAGAAGCAGGCTATCGGCCGGTCACTTCAGGGCCTGAAGTGATCCAGCGCCTCCTTCACTGAATCCAATCCATGCCTTCAAAATGATAAATTCAGCAATGCAGAATGATTCCAAGCTGCAGAGAGACTACAAATCTCAGAAATTCATTATTTAGCAATGCAGAATACCACCAGGTATATAGGACTACAAATTCCAGCAATATATTGTTTAGCAACGCAGAATACCACCAAGCTACAAAGACTACAAATCTCAGCAATAGATCATATAGCAATGTAGAATGACTAGAATTTATTTATATGTGGATTACTGAAAAAAGGATAATATATACTCAGGGGAATTTTTGAAAACTGGAGCAGACAGTATCAGGAGCAGCTGTGCATGGCAACCAATCAGCTTCTCTCTTTTATTTTCAAATCCAGACTGAAGAGAGAAGCTGATTAGTTACCAGGGGCAACTGCTCCAGATTCTGTCTGCTCCAGTTTTTTTTATAAATCCCCCCCCTGACTTTTAACAGTTCTGCTGGCTCAGCACTTGCTGTCTCCAAGCTGCCAGAATGTTCTTCTCCAACATCACCGCTACTGTTTTGCTTATGCTAGTCTGGGGGATGCCAGCTGAGGAGCCCGGGGAAGGCTGCAGGAACAACACCTGGGAGAGACTTAGTGGTGGACCTAAGAAACAAAGGGCCCTGGTGCAAGATATTTTCTTGGCCCCAACCCTACCCCTGGCTGCCAAGAAGCCTGTTGGACCATCATTCAACCCCCAACCCCACGGTAAAAAACCTGGTGGATCATCGCCACACCGGCTGCACTGGCAGTAGGTCAACCACTGGATGGATAGATAGATAGATAGATTTAAAATACTATGTCAAAGAGAGAGGGCTCCAACAGGAGATTGCAGGCCTCAATGCTGGTAGTGCCAACGGCCAGTGGTCTAGTTAGAGCTTTAGGCTGGCCATACACTGATCTATTTTTCTCGTTCAACCTGTGGGCTAAATGAGAAAACAAACAGCATGTCAATTGAGGAAACCGGTTGTTTGCATTGTATTCTGACAGCTGCTGCTGGCCCCTGTCAGAATACCTGAACAGAGCCGGCGGCTCTTTGACTGTTGGCTCTGATCGTATGAAGATTTTTCGGCCAGCTCCTTTGATCAGCTTATTGAGAGATGCCAACCGAAAGTGTGCTAACACACTCTGTGAATTTTGGCCTGTTCCTCAAAAACCAGCTGAAACCACTGCGAATAACCTGCCAATGTGCCTGATCATATTCTCCCGGCTGGTACCTGGTTTGCCTTGGCCCAGCGGGCAACTGCCAGGTATGCCCGATGGCCAGTCCAGCCCTGCACAGAGATCACATATGCAGACATACATGACAGAACTCACGTATACTTAAGTATTTGTAGGAAAATCTTAACCCTTTTTGTTAATCAAAATACACCTTTCAGTAGTCTGCATAAATAGATTCCTGACAACATACAGCAACAGTATAATGTTGCAAAAAGCTCTACCTTTTACAATTGAACAGCTGTCATTGAGTGCTAGTCAAGTGACTTTGCTTAGGGTTAGATGATACAATCTGTGGGACTGAGGAAGTATTTTCTCAGTCCCACATTCCCCAGTGATAATTATGTAACAATATAACTTTGTAGCAAGTGGGAGGCTGCAGAGTTGGGCTGATCTGTATCAAACATTTATAAAAACAGACAAGAATTGCACAGGCACCAGGGTTTACCTGATTGTGCCTTCTCTGAAACAGCATCTCAATTGTTTACAATTTGTTAACAAGTGGTAACAAAATGTTTAAAACAAGCCTTTGTTGATCTGTGTAGCTGAAGACATTGTGAAGTAATTAATCATCAAAGTTAACAGTAGTAGTACTGAAGTAGTTCAAGTTGTCCTCTGAGAAAACCAGTCCACCCTTTCCCAGAGCTACTGCTGTGTGTGTACATTAGAGAGTAAAATGTTGCAAGGTCGCTGAGTCTGCTGGGAGGGGGGAAGGGTAAGTTGAGCTGCTTCCATGAATCAGTTGAACAACTTTTGTATTTCTGCTTTGAACCAATGAGGAAGTGATGAGGATGAACTGTGCCACAATGCCTGCAGCTACAGAGGTCAATGAAGATTTATTTCACCCTTTTACTACCCTTTACTGGCAGGTCCTCCTCTTCATTTTTAATCCCAACGGACCGCACCATGTTTTTAATATTTAACTTAAAGCTTTCAGAGTTTGTAAACGCCCCACATGAAATAGAAAGATGGTTTTACTGTTTTTTTAGGTCCATTGATAGCTTCCCAAAATGTTTATCAAAACAATATTTTCAATAAAAATACACAAATCATTTTCAGCACACACAAAACAACATAACTTACAAAAATCCTACCATATCTAAAAGATGTAAGTTTTAGTTGTGCCTTTTTGTGAAACTGTGAACATTGGAAGTACTCTACATGGTAAATAAGCGACTTATGCTAAAAATCTGGAGGTTGGCCTCACACCGTTGCAAAGGTGTAATGCCTGATATCTGCTGTTTGTGTCTGCATTGGTGTGTATTGCGATAAAATGATGCAGGCATCGCTACACTGCCGCAGCTGCATTACAACCACAGCTGCATTCGCTAGCACTGCCTCGTCAATAATAAGCTGAGGAGATAGCAAACATTTACTAGTGAAGGATCAGTAAATATTGTATATTTTCTTTTTGCCATCCTGAATCCGCTGCCCCACCTCTCACGACCTTTCCTGCCTCCCACTCAATCCTTCCCACTAGGTACAGACAATTACCTCCGCTCTGTGTCCCTTCTAATCCCCACTTTCTTGGTCAATATAGACAGGGTGTGAGCAGCAGAGATTAGAGGGTACACAGGATATGAGGGGAGCAGATTGCTGGTGCCCAGCCTGGGAGGATCAAGTGGCAGGCTAGGACAAATCAGAGCAGTGAGGACGGGGACCTGATTTTTTAATAAATCCCTGGCAGCTAATTATGTACTCAGAAGAGTCAGGGGTACCCCTCTGTCAGGAGTTCATGGTCACTAAAGCAAATGCAGACGACATAGAGTATACTGACCTGGCCAGCTGAAAGTGGTTCTGTTCTTACTTACGCCTTACATTGGTGTCAATGAAAGGGCTAAAGCTAATTTATTATTTGTTACAAATGTATAATACCTGAATAACAACAGCCCTGCGAAAGGTTTATATGAACTACAAATTGCATCTTTATATTATACCTTTACAGTGTATGTACAGCCATTTTTTTTTGTTTTGCATATAGTCAGGGAGGGTTTAAACCCCTGTTAGTTTATTTGTTCCTGTATGTGTCCCATTGAAGTGATTTACTTATTTCATCCTGCCCCAGAGATATAACAGGAAGTAGAACAAAGTGATTAAAATCCCTCTCTTGGATTTCTCAACTCTATAGTGAATTTAAAGGTTTTTTGAGAATGTTCCACCATTACATATTGTGAATGTTCACTTCAATTATCCACTCATGAGAAGATAAAATAGGTAAACAGAGATTTTCTTTTCACTGGATAATTCAAATTAATCTTTACACATTTTATAGTGTGAACTTTCTCAGCTTCCCCTCAGCATTAAAAGAGACAGGAATTTCCTACTCGATCAAAAAAAAAAGGCTATACATACATTTTAATAAAAGTACGTACTGAGGGGCGTGGCTTGGCAATGGCCGTGTGAGGCAGCAAACACCTAAGGCTCCGGACACAGCATCACCATAACCGGCACTTTTACCCACTCTAAAGGCAGACACTCACATGTCTAAGAAAAATAAGCAGAAGGGGCGTAAGTCGACCCCTAAGTCGGCTTTCCACCGCCTATTTGACGGGGCTTCGGGCCCGGACGAGAGGAGGCCTCTGTCACGCCGCTCTCCAGTACAGAGCGGGCCGCCTGACGCCACTCATCAGCGGGCGGACTTGGCCCCTCCCACCCCGCTCCATGAAACTCGTCGATCCAGGAGACCGGAGGGGGCTTATCCCCGGACTCGGGTGAGCAGTCATCAGACCCAGCAGCGGGACTCACCTCCTCTCCCCCGATTGGGACCTGGAGGGAGGGGGGCCTTCACCACACCGCTCTCCAGTGTGGAACGGGCTGCCGGACGCAGCTCCCTGACGGGCAGATTTGGCTCCTCCCACCCCGAGGCCTGTGACACAGAGCGCAGAGAGGACGGGAGAAACGGAGCCTTGGCGGACAGGGAGGGAAGGTGAAGCCCTACAGCACGACCCGCAGCTACCCCCCTCCACAGCATGGGACCTGTCACCCACGAGGCAGAGGTGACCCTCTTCACCTTCTGCAGAGGTAGGCCCTCCCACGATTTTGATGGTGCACAGATCCGCTTGTATCTGGATGTATCCAGACATGCGTTACTGATGAGGCGCATTCTTCGCCCCCTACTGGAGAAAGTACGTGATTGTGGTGCTACCTATAAATGGGGATACCCGTTCCACCTGATTGTGCAGAAGTTGGACTCCTCCTTTCGTCTGTACTCCCCCGAGGACCTCCCAGCACTCTTCTCCTTCCTGCAAACGGATCCCATCACCGTGCCTAACTGGCTGCAAGTCCTACTGGATACGGCCCACAGACCCGACGGTTTCCGTACCGCTGGACATCAGCCACGTGCTCTGAACCCTACTCGCTACCATCCTTCGGATCGCTCATCTAGACGGAACCACCCGCCTTCTAGGGAACGTGGTCCCCACCGCCTTCCCCCATCGCTCTATGAACCATAGAAGGTCTTTAATCCCATCGGCTCACGAGTTAAGCGTCAGAGAGAGGCCAAATTACTGGACCTCCTGCACACCCTACACGGCCTGGAACTCCGACATAAATCGACGGGCTCTCCTACCCTACTAGCTGAAATTCTCTCCATGCGCCAACAGATAAATTCACTGACCTCCTATAAGGTAAAATTCCCCTTTTACCTTCCTCTCTCTCTCCTCCTGGTTATCCTGAACCACTACCTCTTACTCATCCCCTATTCCACCCACGCACTGGGACATGGAGGAGCTAAAGTTGGTCACTATTAACGCTAAGGGCCTTAATACTCCTGAAAAACGGAAAATGTTACTACAGGACCTCAGGAGATGGGGATCTCATGTAGCCTTCATACAGGAAACCCACTTTAGAGCGGACGCGGCCCCCTCGCTCAGAGATTTCCGTTACCCGCTCTCCTACCACTCCTGCAATGAATCATCCAAATCCAGGGGGGTATCTATTGTGCTATCTAGACTGGTTCCTTGGAAGTTTAAGGAATGCCAGACTGATACCGAGGGACGCTACCTGCTTTTGAAGGGTAAGATAGGCCGCAAGGCGGTTACGTTTGCGGCAATTTATGCTCCAAACTCCAACCAGGGGGCTTTCCTGGATAGTATTCTGGACAAACTACTGACCTATACGGAGGGGATTTTGATTCTAGGTGGGGATTTCAACCTTACGCTGGACCCGTCTCTAGACTCGTCCTCGAGATCGTCCTCCCTCTCACCGACAGCCAGTAGACGCATTCTCCGATCTTTCTATCGCTCTCAGCTGATTGACGCTTGGCGCCACGAACATCCGACCACGAGAGACTACACCTTCTATTCTATACCACACGATACGTACTCTAGGCTTGACATGTTCTTCGTCCCCCACCAATACTTAGCGTTGATAACCGCCACAAACATTGGCACTATCACATGGTCGGATCACGCCCCGGTCTTCATGCACATTGCTCTGTCGGACCACTCTTCACATAATTCGTGGCAGTGGCGCCTTAACGACAGCCTCCTACAAGATCCGCTCATCCTGACCGATGTCACTAGAGAATTACGCTCTTACTTTGAACTCAATGACGTAGGGGACTGTGACCCGGTCCTCCTCTGGGAAGCACACAAGGTCTTTATTAGGGGTGTTTTGATTAAACACGGCTCACGAGTTAAGCGTCAGAGAGAGGCCAAATTACTGGACCTCCTGCACACCCTACACGGCCTGGAACTCCGACATAAATCGACGGGCTCTCCTACCCTACTAGCTGAAATTCTCTCCATGCGCCAACAGATAAATTCACTGACCTCCTATAAGGTAAAAGCGACACTTGCGCGTTGTAGACGGAAATATTATGAATCTGGTGATAAGTGCGGGAAACTTTTAGCTAGAGCACTGAGAGAACAACAACAGCTCTCTTACGTACCTCATGTGGTTACATCTCACCAAGCTAAAATATCCCTCCCGAAAGCTATAGCTAATGCCTTCCGAGATTACTACTCCAAATTATATAACCTACATCCCACACCAGATTCTACAACGCAGAGCGCTTTACGGGATAGGATCTCCTCTTACCTATCCTCAAGTGCTATGCCCTCTCTGGATGCGCAGAATAGCAACGCACTGGAGGCTCCCATAACATCGGAAGAACTTGCCGCCGCTCTTAAATCCTCCAAGACCGGGAAATCGCCTGGCCCAGACGGCTTCATGACCCAATACTACAAGCTATTGATCGCGGAACTGGCAAACCGCTTTACAAAGGCTTTCAATGCCCTATCCTCCACTTCTAGGTTCACTAGAGATTCTCTGTCCGCTCATATCTCAGTAATCCCAAAAGGGGGCAAAGACCCTTCCTCTTGTAGCAGCTATCGTCCTATATCCCTCCTCAACACCGACTTGAAGCTATTCACCAAGATTCTGGCGACTAGATTGAGCCCTCATATGCCTGACCTGATACACTATGACCAAGTTGGATTCATCCCAGCTAGGGAAGCTCGGGATAACACCATCAAAACTTGTCATCTGGTTCATCACGCGGCGACATCCAAAACACCTTGTCTCTTTCTTTCTACTGACGCTGAAAAAGCCTTCGATCGGGTCTCCTGGGAATTCCTGTTTGCTACTTTGAAACATATTGGTCTGGGAGCACACATGTTGTCCTGGGTCTCGGCAATATACTCCATCCCCACAGCATGCGCTAAGGTGAATGGCGTCCTGTCCGATCCCTTTCCAATCACTAATGGAACCAGACAGGGCTGCCCCCTCTCACCGCTCCTTTTCGCCCTGTCTTTGGAGCCATTCATCGGGCATATCAGATCTAATATCGATGTGACTGGGCTTAAAATGGGATCCGCGGAATACAAGGGATCTGCATACGCGGATGACCTGATGTTCTCTCTCACCAACCCAGTAATCTCCTTACCTAATCTTATGCAGGACTTCGCGACATATGGGGAGCTATCCAATTTGAAGATCAACTTTGGCAAATCAACGGCCATGGGAATCTCGCTTCCAACTCCACTGACTCGCTCCCTACAGAATAACTTTCACTTCCAATGGACGACCCGAGCGTTGAAATACCTGGGCACGTTCATACCTCCAGACATGAAAGATACCTTTACATACAATTTCCCGCCCCTCTTGACACAGGTACGCAAGCTTCTTTCCAACTGGCAGAGCGGCTTCTTTTCTTGGTTTGGGCGATGCAACGCCATCAAAATGACTATCCTGCCCAAATTCCTTTATCTCTTTCAAGCCCTACCTATCACGATCCCCGACAGGTACTTTCGCCAGATCAACTCTTTGTTGACTAAATTTATCTGGGCTAATCGCCACCCTCGGTTAAGCCACTCCCTCCTGACTCTACCTAAAGACTCGGGGGGCATAGCCCTTCCTGACCTGCGGAAATACTATGTAGCTAGCCATCTGGTTCGCTTGGTTGACTGGTGCAGACATTCCCCTACAAAACAATGGGTGCCACTGGAGGAATCCTTGTCACCCTGCCTCCTGGCTAGGGCGGCATGGTGTCCCTCGACCCTCCCCCCCTCGCTTAGAGCCCACCCCTTGGTTGGAGCTACTCTTGCAGTGTGTGCGAAAGCACTCACCAGGTGGCGCTTGACTAGTGAAGCATCCCCGCTCTACCCAATTATGGGTAACCCTGCCTTTCCTCCGGGAACTTTGTCTGGCCCTTTCCGATCCCTGATCGCCAACAACCTCTTTCAAGCCTCCCATTTTATTAGTGGTGACGCATGGCCCTCTGTGGCATCTCTAACAGATCCTGACGGAGTCTTTGGTTTGGATCGATGGAAAGCATTTCAGTTGAGACACTTCTTACTTACCTTACCACCGGCGGCGAGTTTTGGGACCGCACGTACGTCATTTGAGAAGTTATGCGATTCCAGGGGCCCGACGAGGCATACACTGTCGGAGATCTATGCTGCTCTTTCAATACCGACAGAGCCCAGGAAACCGGCGTTTTTGACACGCTGGGAACAAGAGTTAGGGGTAACTCTTTCGGATGCCCAATGTCGGAACATGATTCACTTTACCATGCGATCATCGATCTGTACTAAATATCAGGAGACGAACTATAAGATACTTACGAGATGGTATCGAACACCGGCGCTCTTACACAGAATGTTTGGCGGAGTTCCCAACGTCTGCTGGAGATGTAACACAGACGGGGGTACTCTACTCCATATTTTCTGGTCTTGCCCAGCCTTAGCACAATTCTGGGCCTCAGTTCGCGAAATTGTGAAGAAATTTATGGAATCAGACTTACCATTGGACCCCAGTACTTTCCTGCTACACAACATTCCTATGTCCAGGAAAGCCTATTCCCGCTCTGTAGTGGGTCACTTGATGGACGCAGCTAAATCCTGCATTCCTTGTCTATGGAAGACTCCCTCCCCCCCTACAATACCAATGTGGATACGCAGAGTGGAGGAGATTAGGGTGATGGAAGACATGATCCTGTCCTCACAGGGCAGGCAGGAGCGTTATTCCAAGACGTGGTTTTACTGGCTGGGGGATATGGATTCCCCTGAGGGGCGTGCATACTTGGTATGATATCTCTTTTTCACAGGCTCATTAGGGAGTGCCCCGTGAGTGACACTCAAGACAGGTTCTACCATGTCCCAGTGACCTATACCTCATCTTACACTCTAACTTGCTGGTACTACCCCCCCCTCTTCTCGTGTGTAAACCCCCCCCCCTTCCCTCTTAAGTCCTGTTGTTGATCGATGTCCCACCAATTCCCTGAATCCCCGGAAGCTAAAAGGTGGACCCCTAGGTTTCTACACCTGCCTACTGCAACTGTAGCTTAATGCGTACTAAAACATACAAGATAGGCATTACAGTCGCCCCACATGCCCGGATGTTGAGTATGATATTATGTTGTTCCGGTTTGATCTTTGTATAACTAGGCGAATGGGGCTAGGAGATGTAGATATGCTTCCTACGTTTGTAAATGTACTACATCATTGATCAAATGTATATGTGTTATGTGTATTGTGTAAAATGTTGGCTCAAACTGAAAAATAAAGAATTAAAAAAAAAAAAAGTACGTACTGAAGTATAAAATTGAAAATGATGTAACTGGAAAGGTTCTGATTGTTAGTGAGGAACTTGAACCATGGATACTTCCCATAATCTGACAATCTAGCTGCTAGACTGATTCTCTTGGAGATGCACTGAGATTAGCTCTCCCAATTTTTAATCATTCACAGGTTGTTTGAATTGAGACAATCTATTTTTTATTTCATCATGGATGTATTTTTTAAGAAAGTTCAAATTCAAATCTAGTTTCAATATATTTCAAGTTCAAAACCCTGGTCTGGTTTTTAAACAAGTTTACCCACACTGGGGTTGATTTACTAAAGAAGTAGAACATGTTCACGTTGCCAAATTAATTCTCCCTTAGCTTAGTGAGTAGGGTGAAGCTGTGCTGACTTCAATCAGTCAAACATCTGTAAGCAAATATCCACTTTTTAAAAATTTCCTTGAACCTGGTTTGGTATTTTTTGCAAAGTGAATTTTCATCCAGTATCACCTTATTCACGTAGTAAACATTTACTTTGCATGCTCTATTTTAGGGCTTGTTTTAGGGTTTGTTCACACTAGAAGCATTGGGGCTGTGATAGCCTCTTTTTCTAGCGCAGCTCCAATGCACAAACAAGGAAATTTGCCTTGTTGTAGTGGTGGGCAACACAGTACAAGCACATTTCCCTGAGTTGTGCTGACTGTACTTCATGAAATGTAACTCCACCATATACGTAAATACCAGTATGCGGCTGGTGTTTTGAGACAGGACCCATATTTTTAGGCCCTACTCTATGCCTGGTCCTAAAAGTCATACCAACTGTTATCAGCAGAATGGGAAATCCAGATGTGAAAACTGTATAAAAAACAAGGTGATTCTCCAAGCAGCACCCACACTGATGTAATTCAGCAGCAGGACAGTGCAGGTTTCTCCAGTTGCAAAAGTGACTAGGGCTCCATTCATACCTACAATGTAGGTGCATTTAGGGTTCCTGTATCAGGAACTTGCGTGAATGTAGCTTGGAGAGTGTCTATATTGTTGGTGGTTCTAAATACATTTCCCCATAAACATGTGACAATGTGTGTGTTGTGTTTTCTACAATTACTCTACAGTTACTCAATGGCAGACTGAAGCAGTTCTATGTCTAGTGTGCAGTTTTTTCCTAACTGTAGATTTCATAAAAACATGTCGTAGATTCGGCTGATCCTTCGGCTAGCTTCGGCCCCAGGACCCCTTTGGTTCAGCAGAACCGAAGGGCTGCTGTACGGGCTATTCACTATATATGCCTCGGCTCGACTGAGCAGCGCTGAAAGCCGAAGCTGGCCGAATGGCCGGCCATTAGCCTGCTTCGGACAGCTGGGCAGAGTCAGCCGTCATCTCACGGCTGGCTCTGGCCACTTGCAGAGAGATCAGCGTCCTTGGTTACCAGCTAACCAGGGACGCTGTCATTACACACTGAGAGCGGACTCTCCGTGTTCTCAGTGTGTAATGACAGATGTTGTTTCTGGTAACCAGGAACGCCATCTGTCATTCCTCCCCCGGTCGCTCTGGGAGTCTAATAGGCTCCCGGCCGCCCGGGAGAGAAACACTTTCTCACAGAAAGGTTCGCTCTGCTCGATTGAGCAGAGTAAACCTTTCGGTGCTCGTTTTTTAAATTTTTTTTATTCTGACATGGAGCCGTTGGCTGCCGTCAGAATAAAAGAGAAAAAAAATGTCACCATTGGAATGCAGTGCTAGATTCCTATTGGCTATTTCAATTTGCAATAGCCAATAGCAAACTAGCTATTGAACCCGCCCACTGCTGCTGTCAATCAGCAGAGGGGACCTGCAGTTCTCCATCAGGTCCCCTCTAGTGATTGACAGCAGCAGGGGGCGGGTGCAATTGCTAGTGCAATTTGCCAATAGCTAGGCAAATTGCAATAGCCAATAGGAATCTAGCAATGCATTCCTATGGCGAATACATTTCTTTTTTGACGGCAGCAGAACCGCCCGGCCAATAGAAAACAGTTGGGCGGAGCTAGATGTCACTGCTAGCTCCACACAATCGTTTTCTATTTTTTTTCTACTTTTTTAACTGTTTTTCTGTTCTCGGTCCAGCGGCATTCGGCTATTCACTCACTGCTGTTCGGCATCTATAAGAATAGACCGAACAGCAGCGAGTAGCCTGCCGGAGGTTCGGCTTAGCCGATCCAGATGTTGGATCGGCTGAGTCGAACTTCTTCTGCAATTCGGGTCCCTGAAAATGCTGAGCATGTTCGGCCAACCCGAAGCCACCTGATGCACGGCTGATTTCAGCCGATATACGGCTCACTTCGCTTCAGGTCGGTCCTTCACTTGGCTGCCTACTGCAGCTTAGTGAATAGACCCCTTAGTGATCACTATCCACACATTAGTAGCAGTGTAGGTGTATTAGTTGCTATTTGCAAAGTTACTATTTGCAGAGATCCTTTAAATTCCTAAGAATTACCAGTATCTCTGTCAGTCAGTCACCCCAGTAATTGTGGACGTGTAGCTCACAGGCAAATCAGGTTATTGACAAAGCAATCCAAAAGATATAAACGATTTGACACACAACACTGTCAGGATTGTGTTTACTACTTTCGCTGCTCAGTTTCTGCTCAATTAATCCTTTATACCGAGTAAGCTTTCTCTTCTTGTCAATTTGCTTACTGCTCAGTCTTAATTCTTCTAACGTAATCTACAAAGCAATTTCAATTTGCATTTATCAACTAAAAGACTACAGACATTCCTCGGTTAACGACTTACCTGCTTTGCGACCACTCGCACTTACGACGGACCGCCGAGCGACCTCCGACCTCGCGTGTCAGCGTCAGTGCGACGTGTCGCCGGAAGTGACATCCTCCGATCTTCACTGCGGGTCCCGGTAAGTATTTTCATTGCCGATGTACAGTACACTGTTCGGTACTGTACATCTGCAACGCTATACAGTACTGTACTAATGCAGTACAGTACTGTATAGAGTTCCTCACTTAACGACCAATTCGTTTAACGACCTGGTCGTAGGAACGGAACTCGGTCGTTAAGTGAGGAATGCCTGTATTTAAATGAAAACTTAATTTACCTGTAGAATGTGTTTTTCTAGTTTGGTGATGATTTCCTATCTGCTTACCAGTTCTGTAGGATCAGCAAAAAATATGTTTTCTCTCTTCCTAGGAGAAAATTGATCACTGATATGCACTGGGTTCCTTAAAGGGGAACTCTAGGTGAAACACCCTAGTACATATGCACTTATTTATAAATTAGGTTAAAAGTTATATATTTGAAACTTGTTTAGGCACTGCTTAGAAGAAAAATAATGTTTCAAAAAGTTTTCAACAACATACTGATTTTGGGGGTTTCAGACATTAGCTATCCATTAAATGTAATGAGGTTCTATCCAACAGTTGCTCTTTGCTTCTGCAAAATGCATCTGTTCACCCTTAAAGCTGATACCTGATCAGCTGCTGGGGACCCTGTAAATCACTGTACTAGCAGGAACACTGTAGTAGCCAGGTACCCTGACATGGCACCTGGCTGCCACCTATCCACTATACCAATGACCATTTTGGTGTCTGTAGAGCCAAGTGCCCTGTCAGTGTCGCTGGAATGGTCGATAGGTAGTAGCCTATTTAGGTAGTAGTTACCATTTCAGTGACACTGACTGTATACACATACATTCATACATACATACATACTGTACATAAATACATACATACATACATACATTTATACACACATATACATATACACACTTGGTATGGTGAACCCTTCAGTTCCCCGGGCCCTCCTGCTGGCGGGAAGTGCTGGTGGCAGCGGTGACGTCCAACTATACTGAGGGAATCTCCGCATCCACTTATCACCTGTCCAGTGTCCCCAAGTTCAACCTAGTTTTGATCCTTTCAAGTCCCCCTCCGCATCCTCCTTTTAAGGTGAATTCATAGAACAGCGCATTGCATTTTGTTACATCTCTGGAATAAAAATTCCTCAGCTGTAACAAGTCCGATAATGGCCTGGCAACAGGATTAAAATGTATTTATTTATTTATTGCCGGGTCACCCACCTATGCTTATAGTGCCCTGAGGAGCTTAAGAGAAGCTGTTGCTGGAGGATATTGCATGGGGATTTCCCCTGTTTAAACATTTAAGGTACTTGTGACAATGCTGTTATACAGAGTCAAGGATAAGGAATCTATTCAACAGAGAGGGGGCTATCTGTCCATCAATTGCTCACAGTGACTGCAACTAATATAGTAGGGTCACTGAAAATTAATGGCATTTTTTTGTTGTTACTAAAATGCTTGAGGAGGTTTTGCTTTTTTTTTAATACTATACAGGACAGGTTACCATTAGGAAATGCATGAGAACCTGTAAAATCTCAGCAGTTCAGTTGGGGCCGAGTGCTACACATCAGTTAAATATTTATTTTAGTTAGGGGGAACAAATTGGTAACGTTTAGTGACTCATTTATAATTGAGAGCAAATCTCTCTATCTGTTCTATGCTATACACCATTAGGTTACTCTACTCCCACCGCCCACATTTCGTGACCTGTTCATAGGATGCAGGCCACAGTGTTGAACTTGCAGTACATGACACGGTTCTCTCTGCTTATTTTTTCTTTTTATTAAAGATCTCCAGGATTTTTTTCTTAACAACCCTGCAGTGGGGCTATCCCCCGCACTGCAAGGGTTAAGTGCCTGTTTGTGTCTAGGTGATAAAATAACAAAATTATACCCCTGGAGCTCTGAGACGGACAGCATTCACAGTGCTCCCTCCAGCCTGTCTCCCCCTCCCTGCAGCATTGGAATCTTCTTCAGCATCCTCACATTTATACACTTTGTATAGAACTGATAATTTACGGGACCTTAGACTGCTGCAGAGGAGGTTGAGAGTCAACCTAGACACTAACAAGAGCTTAACCTTTGCAGTCTGGGGGTAGCCCCACTGCAAGGATTAATAAAAAAATTCCTGGAGTTCTTCTTTAACAACTTGCTGACTGCGGTGTTAAACCCCCTTCCCATCCAGGCCTTTTTTCAGTATTCAGCGCTGCAGTATTTTGACTGTCATTTATTCCGTCATGCAACGCTGTACTGAAATTAATTTTATACATTTTTTTAGGGACAGATAGAGCTTTCTTTTGGTGGTATTTAATCACCACTGGGGGTTTTAGTTTTTACTATATAATAAAAATAGTACCGAAAATTTTGTAAAAAAAACTGTTTTCCCTACGTTATGTTATAAAACATTTATTATTACCCAATTTTTTGGTAAAATATAACAGACGGGGTCACATCGGGTAAATAGATACCAAACATGTCAAGCTTTAAAATTGCTTGCGCCCGCAAAGTCGCAAAAAACGGCCATGCCTAAAATTGGCCATAGGCGACACATAGGCGCACCCGATGCGTATTTACGTTTAATAGTGCGTGCCCATGGGGCCGGGGGACTTAACATTTTTCGGGTGTTTTTTTTTTATACGAGACTTTCATTTTTTTTTAAAACTTTTTTTTTTACTTTTTTTTTACACTTAACATGATTGCCATCACATTGGGGGCTAGAAGCCCCCTATGTAATAGCCCAAAAAACAATGACAGTTCCTCTTTATGGAGACATCAGGGGTCTTAAAGACCCCTAATGTTACCTTGGGACCCCCAAAAGAAGCTGATGAAGTAGAGATCTGCTTCTCCAGCTTCTCTCTGGCTATAGCAGCCAGAGAAATGACAGCTAAAGGCGGAAGTGATGTAATATAGATCGCTTCCTCGTTTAGAGAGAACAGAGGAGAGATCAGCGGTGGGAAATGCTGATCTCTCCTCCGTTCTCTGTACGGGCAGCTGCTCTGTCGGTCCCAGGCTCGCAGGGGGTACAGCAGAGCCCGGGATAACCGCCAGTGGTGGGGGAGGGAGAGAGCGCCGCAGCGGGGCGGGTGTATTACATGGTATTCCAAGTGATCGATTGGCTGTAGAGCCGGCTAAACACTTGTATGTAAACAGCTCTAGCGAGCGTGCGCGAGCAGAAAACAAAATGACGTACTTTTACGTGACCCCGCCAGGAAGGATCCGCCGTCCGCTCATTTGTTTACAATGGGCGGACAGCAGGGGGTTAAATTGATGTGCTTTATGTAGTAACAGGCACCCTCTAAATTTTGCTATGGGGCCCTGTGATTTCTAGTTCTCTGGCATATTCTTTATATGGGGTTCAGATCCCAAATGCACAATCCAGAAGTTCAACAAGGCAGTGCAAAGAGTAACTGTAGTATGCAGAATCTATGTGAACCAAAAAACTGCAAAAAAGATTTGGCAGTGAAAGGGTTAAATACATTAAGGGTGTATTTATAAGGCTCAGGAGGGCAGTATTTTCATTATAAAGCTAAGATCAAGGAACTAGGGACATGACCTTACACTAAGAGAGGAAAGTTAAAAAAATTAAAAAGCCAGACTTGATTATAATATACAAACATGACATGAAATACGCTGAACAGCCATAACATTATGATCACTGACAGGTGAGGTGAATATCATTGATTATCTTTAGTTACAATGGCACCTGGAAGTTGGTGGAATCTTTTAGGCAGAGGGTGAACATTTTGTTCCTGAAGTTGAAGTGTTGGAAGCAGAAAATATGAACAAGTGTAAGGATTTGAGTAATGAGGGTCAAATTGTGATGGCTGGATCAGAGCAACTCCAACACTGCAGCTCTTGTGGGATGTTCCTGGTCTGCAGTGGTCAGGACCTACCAAAAGTGGCCCAAGAACGGAAAACTGGTGTTCTGCTGGGAGACCTTGGGTCCTGCCATTCATGTGGATATTATTTTGACATGTACCACCTACCTAAACATTAATGCTGACCAAATGCACCCTTCATGGAAACGGTATTCCCTGATGGCAGTGCAAAAATGGTTCAAGAATGGTTGGATTAACACATCAACGAGTATCTCAATCCAATCGCACATCTGTGGAATGTGCTGGAAAAACAAGTCTTGTGCCACCTCACAATTTACAGGAATTAAAGAATCTGCTAATGACGGCTTGGTGTCAGATACCACAGCATACCTTCAGAGGTCTAGTGGGGTCCATGTCTCAACAGGTCAGGGCTATTTTGGTGGCAAAAGGGGACCTACTCAATATTAGGTGGGTGGTTGTAATACAATAAAGATCTATCTTCACACCTAGAAAATAAAAAAAATGTTTTCCAGTTGCAATAACAAGTTCATATTGTGTATAATAGTTTAATTAAAAGAAAAACAAACAATAGTGACCGCAAAATGACAGAACAGTGGTCTAGATACTTGATCAGTAATGCAGATATAAAGATTATTTTCCTTTAAAGCGAATCAAAGACTTATCTGACTTTAAAATCACTGCTCCCTCAGTAGCAATTGTAGATTCTGCTAAATGTGTACATTTGTAATAGCAGTACACAGCCTGAATAACTGCAACAAAATCATTCTGTCAATGCTCAGAATTGCAATGCCTTTATATGTCTGTACATTCTCTTCGGATTAAATGCACACACTTTAAATCCTTGCAAAGTGAACGTTATAGTGCACATCGTAGAGAAAGTAATGAGAAACTTAAAGTTATTGCATTTTATAAAAATGTGATTATAAAGAATGGCTTGGGAAAAAAAACGATTAAACAGAATGTGAACTGCCATACGTAAGGATCAAATTGAGGCAACACTAACACTCCGCCAGCTAACTAGCTCATTTTATCTTGATATGCTCTTTATTTACAAAAATGTTGAGACAGCATTTGAAAACAAATTGCATTACCAAGAATAGGGAATTCAAATATTTAGGAGGAAAGATAAAGAAAAATCAGATGTCATATAATGCAACCACATCAACGTGCAGTCTACATGGGACATTAATAACATTTTTCAAAGTGGTAAAAGGTTAGCAAAAACATTCTAATTCATATCCAGTAAGTGTCCCTGTCACAAATGCATTCTATGGATAAGCAGGTTTCATTTTGCAGTAGTGAAAATCACTAGTTATGTGTCCACAGCTACAGACAAATGAATCTGTCAGTTATCACATAGCAAACACACCTTTTCACACTTGTGTGTTCATCAAGTAGATATAGGATTCAGTAACAATTTGCACAATACTTGTTGAGTTCAACAAAACAAAGATCTTTCAGTTTTGCAGTTATGTATTGTTTCTACAGCATGTGGTAAGCTTAAAGGAGAACTATGGGGTCAGTGTTTTTCCCCATAGTTCTCCTTAGGGTAACAGGAGGACACAAACTAGCGCCCTCCCGTTACCCTAAGCTCAGTATACCGCGAGCTACAGCTCGCGGTATACTGAGACGCCGGAGCGGATCCCGACCTGGACGTCGGGATCCGCCCAGCTGCGTGAGTGACAGCTGGATCTGCCTATCAAGAGGCAGAGCCAGCTGTAACCGCCCCCTCCCCCGTCCGTTCTGCCAGTCAGCGCTGGAAGATCGGAGTGGGGAGAGGGGAATCCAGCCCCTCCCCCTGTCACGGCAGAGAGCCGTGACAGAATCGAGAGGTGAGCGAACCCGGTATGTGTTCGCTCACCTCCCGATCTACTGAGCCGACCTGTGACAGTCTCATTGTCACAGGTCGGCTAGAACTATGAGGTGATTGATTTGAAATGGAATGACCTAAATCAAGGCACAGGATGCCAACACCCCTGAAAATGGTATATCAAAAAATTAGAAAAGTGGGGTTTTTTTGGGCAGCCGACTGACAACTTACAAACCAAAACTTTTTTTAGAAAAAATATTTTATTTGATTAAAAGGTAAGCGAAATTGATAACATTGACAACATGATTCCCCTGTAAGCTCACTCCACATTAATTCAGTTGATTCATATACAGATGACATTCAGAATCTTATACAATGGAACATGATTGAAAAAACATGATAATTGAAAAATTCATGAACACATGACATGATTGGTATAAAGAAAGGTGATGGAGGAGCTTGATTTTCTCAACGTTTCGCACTAAATAGCGCTTCTTCTGGAGATGGAGAGGGAAGTTGTCTATACAATTTAAGAAAAATATATAGAAAATGTAAACATCATTGAACTTCTAACACAGCCACTTGAACTTGTCTAGTGGTATGGTACACAGGTGGATATATGTATGTAAATATATCACCTACCCTTGGAGTCTGTGTGTGCGTCCCAGTCGTTCCACCCGGCTCAGACGATGAAAGAGTAAAAGCATAAGGCAGGGGGGGGGAGGAAGAACAGGAAAGAAGGAGAGAGGAAAAAATGGAGGCCCTAGACCCCAGTGAAGGCAGACCCAATCGGGAGATGGCCGGGGTACCTTATTGGAGAAGTAAATCAAAAGTTAGAGGATACCATTTGGGGCCTCAAAGGAAAGCATAAAACTAATCTGAGTATCAGTGGAAACAAACCACTGTACCCTGTCGTCCTTACTGGACATAATACTTGAAGTAAGTACATACCACTGCTCGCAAGAGATTGGAGGTGGATACACAAGGTTGTCGATCAGTGTCGTAAGGTAGCCGTTCCTCTCTCTCTCGATATCGCGCCCCCAGCAGCTAACACAGCCCTCACAGGCTGTACACTGACGCTGGGGGCTCGCGTGGGTGCTGATAACGGCGCTCCCCTGGTGACGTCATCGTCACCTGGTCCAAACCAGGAAACGGCCCCTGTGCGAGTCGCGAGGGAGCGTGGTGAAAGAACTGGCGCTCTGAAAGGTGGTAACATCAGTGAAAAACACATGATGGGGTCGTTTCTAGTTTGTGGAGGCCAGCACCCTTGCTGCCAGTCCCTAGGGCCAGGGTCCCCATCTGGATATAATAAGAGATAGAGAAGAAAAGAGGGAAAGGATGAAAGATAAATTGGGAAAAAAGGAGAGGGAAAAAGAAAGGGAAAAAGCATAATAAAGAAGAAGAAACTGGGGAGAAATAAGAGAAGATATCTGCACAGCCAGATGGAAGAGAAAATAAAAGTGAGAGACAGGGGAGCGTGGGATGCACACATAATACAACTTGCACGTATGAATTGTATTTATAATAGCTCTTTAGTCACATATGAGGATATAGATCAAACATTTCATGATCTACAATTAATATCTATCATAAAACTTTCATAGTATTGATTTTAATCCATAGGTTATTATACACATTGGAGAGAAATGAGTAGATTGACAAAGAAAACAATAAATGGTAGACATTTTTACATTGCATATATTATTGATTGATATAAAATGGAAACTATAACAGAAATATGTGTGGGAGAGATCGCTGGAATACACCAAGGTGCGGGAAAGGAGGAGGGAGCATTTCCCGCACTCCAAGTCAGTGGGTCACCGCGAAGTCCAGTCAGCGGATCCCCTCAAGAAAGGGGGTGGGAACCGCTGTATGGAGTCCGTCATGACCACAAACTCCCGTAGGGAGTGAATGGATTCTATGAAAGGTATCTCTTTAATGAGAATAGTACACCTAAATATATCCATATAGATATGGCCATCCATATCTGCTGGTTTAACCCATGATAGCGGTACAGTCCGAACAGTGGAGTCCACCAGATTATATCCAGATGGGGACCCTGGCCCTAGGGACTGGCAGCAAGGGTGCTGGCCTCCACAAACTAGAAACGACCCCATCATGTGTTTTTCACTGATGTTACCACCTTTCAGAGCGCCAGTTCTTTCACCACGATCCCTGGCGACTCGCACAGGGGCCGTTTCCTGGTTTGGACCAGGTGACGATGACGTCACCAGGGGAGCGCCGTTATCAGCACCCACGCGAGCCCCCAGCGTCAGTGTACAGCCTGTGAGGGCTGTGTTAGCTGCTGGGGGCGCGATATCGAGAGAGAGAGGAACGGCTACCTTACGACACTGATCGACAACCTTGTGTATCCACCTCCAATCTCTTGCGAGCAGTGGTATGTATTTACTTCAAGTATTATGTCCAGTAAGGATGACAGGGTACAGTGGTTTGTTTCCACTGATACTCAGATTAGTTTTATGCTTTCCTTTGAGGCCCCAAATGGTATCCTCTAACTTTTGATTTACTTCTCCAATAAGGTACCCCCGCCATCTCCCGATTGGGTCTGCCTTCACTGGGGTCTAGGGCCTCCATTTTTTCCTCTCTCCTTCTTTCCTGTTCTTCCTCCCCCCCCCTGCCTTATGCTTTTACTCTTTCATCGTCTGAGCCGGGTGGAACGACTGGGACGCACACACAGACTCCAAGGGTAGGTGATATATTTACATACATATATCCACCTGTGTACCATACCACTAGACAAGTTCAAGTGGCTGTGTTAGAAGTTCAATGATGTTTACATTTTCTATATATTTTTCTTAAATTGTATAGACAACTTCCCTCTCCATCTCCAGAAGAAGCGCTATTTAGTGCGAAACGTTGACAAAATCAAGCTCCTCCATCACCTTTCTTTATACCAATCATGTCATGTGTTCATGAATTTTTCAATTATCATGTTTTTTCAATCATGTTCCATTGTATAAGATTCTGAATGTCATCTGTATATGAATCAACTTAATTAATGTGGAGTGAGCTTACAGGGGAATCATGTTGTCAATGTTATCAATTTCACTTACCTTTTAATCAAATAAAATATTTTTTCTAAAAAAAGTTTTGGTTTGTAAGTTGTCAGTCGGCTGCCCAAAAAAACCCAACTTTTCTAATTTTTCGATATACCATTTTCAGGGGTGTTGGCATCCTGTGCCTTGATTTAGGTCATTCCATTTCAAATCAATTTACTCTTCGGTGGCAAACACCTTTTCTTTCTGACCTCTATCAAGGCACTGACAACTTCCAACTCAATTATCTATATTTATGAACTACTTGGGTAGAAATCTGAAAATTTCACCAATACCATTTCCATAATTGGATTTTTGAACCGTCTCAAATTATGGCCGAATATTGGCTCCAATCTTGGGACGGTATAATGTCTAAAGTACAGGAGACTCACTATGAGCAAACCACACAGGAATGTGATGGTAATCTATTTTTTCAAAAACTTAGAAGACTTCTGGAAAGAAGGTCAGCCATATTTTGGCATAAAAAATTATTTGAACGATACATAGCGGACGGAATAGTCCCCTGGGGATTACGTATCCAAATATTTCCCCAGATTAGACATGTGGATGACAGATTAAAAGAAAAATGGGAAACTAATCTACAGGAATGTTCATTACGGATGGTACAACTGTTGATTGACCATTATAACTCTGAACTTGCAAATCTAGAAAGAGAAATAAAATCCTTATTTGCAGCATCACCAACAATGGAAAAAAACTTTTCGTCATTCACAAAACAGGAGAAAGAGCTCCGTGAGCACATAGAAACTTTCAGCAAGGATCTAGTTACAAATAAGGACAAAACATTTCAGAGGGATAAACTTTCTTATACTTTAGGTCAAGCCTACAATTGGATTAAACAATCTAACCGTAAACCAGGAGGTCATCGACCCCCATTTCAGTCAGATAGAAAAGAAGGCTTCGACTCAGACTCCTCATCCTTCTCCTCTTTCTCTTATAAAACTAAAAGACAATACAAATCTAATCCATCACAAGGGTCACGCAGGAATATCAAGGGGAGAGGTTCCAACCAAGGTGAGGGGACTCAAAAACGAAAGGAATTTTCACCTACCCAATATGGTTCCCAATCAGAGAAAACACACAAAGGTCTTGATGAGGCATATGCACTATCTGAATCCTCTATACCTACACCCAGGGCGGAACCTCCTCCATTGACACCGAAAGCTACGACCAATACATCAACGCTCCCACGCTCATATGCACAAGTCAATGATAACGCTCCGAATACAACACGCTATGAGGATGCACGAAACCCCAGGGACTATAATCCCGCCCCATCCAATACTAGTCATCTGGGAACTACTCCTGCCCATTTTTTAGGGGGAACATTGGAGAACAGGAAAAAACGGGAAACCTGGACTCCTTTGTAACCAGAACAAACTGGAAATAATAAATCTATCCGGTCACCCCCTAAATGAAAATCAGATCAAGGTGTTACAACTTGGCCTGAGTTTCTGCCCAACAGACAATTTCAAATACTTTGAAATAGTAAAGGATTTACATATGTTCGCACGAAACTTATTATTTAAGGTCATGTATGACCGGAAAACTGTCACTGCCAACCAGTTGAGAATTGAGCAGTCGAGGTGGGAGGGGTACACCATGCAGGATTTTAGGGCTCTGAGGGACCTTATGCAATTATTGGAGGAGGGAACCACGCCCGATGCTGTACAGGACGAGGCTAGCCAGTCTGGGATAGCAACAGGGGACAAACCTACAAGTTTCAAAAAGAAATCTACGAAATTTCCAGCTATACAATCGAACCCACACATATGGGCTTTCCTCCAGAATACCATCAAAGACACTGAGGCTTTGTCCAATCACTCTCCAACTACCAATTTACCTGAACCACTTAATGAGGCCTTAAAAAGTCTATCCACGATGGAGGACATGGTCATAAAACCGTCAGACAAAGGGGGTAATGTAGTTGTACTCAATAAAACTCAATACGAGACAATGTGTGCCATGATCCTTTCCAACTCTGAATGGTACCTACGAATTAACGCAGAAACAGTTACGTCGTTTCATGCGGAGTACAAAACAATAATCTACCAGGCATTCAATAATGACCTAATCAATAAACAAACTTATGAATACTTGGACATAAAATGTCCCCGTATGTCCACATTCTATTGTCTTCCTAAGACTCACAAAAGCCTTGTGGCCCCTACGGGCAGACCCATTATCTCAGGGGTAGGTAGCCTCACTGAACTGGCCAGTCGCATGGTCGATCAACATCTCAGACCCCAAGTGATTTCTTTACCATCTTACCTCAAAGATACTTCTGACCTCTTAAAGAACATCGATGGAATTATGATTCCACCCGACGCCTGGCTAGTAACAATCGATGTGGAGGCACTATACAGCAGCATTCCCCATCAAAAGGGTACTGAAATTGTTGGACAGTTTCTAAATGAAAGACCAAATTCATCTATGGTCTACAACACTTTTATATTAGAGCTCTTATCATTTATTCTGACACACAATGTCTTCATCTTCAAAAACTCCCACTACCTCCAGATACAAGGGGTTTGCGATGGGCACATGCTGTGCCCCGTCTTATGCCAACCTGTATCTGGGGGGGTGGGAGCGAGAACTGTTCCATGATCTTGATGCCCATGGCTATTCTGAGCACATTTTAACATGGCTCAGATTTATAGATGACGTGTTCATGATTTGGATGGGCACCAGGGGTGAACTAGACACCTTCATGGAGCACTTACAAATAAACAGTTTTAATCTTAAATTTACAATGGAATGTCATCAACAAGTTATTCCCTTTCTGGATGTTAAGGTGGGAGTAGAAAGCGACGGGTCGATCTTCACAGGTTTGTTTAGAAAGACAACGGCAGGAAATACCATCTTACACGCCACCAGTGCACACCCCACCCCACTTAAAAGGAGCATCCCATATGGTCAATACTTACGCCTCAGACGAATTTGCTCAGTCGACTACCTCTTTGAGGAGGAGGCATCTAAACTGAGAGATCGCCTTTTACTGAGGGGCTACAGTAGACGAGTTTTAAAAAAGGCTTATCAACAGGCAAAAAGTCAGACACGTGATAGCTTAATCTACACAACTGGTAAAAATAGAACTAGAGATCAACAAATGCCAACTGTTAAATTCATCACAAGGTATTCTGAGCAATATGACCAAGTAAAGCGAACCCTAGAAAAGCACTGGCACCTACTCTCACAGGATCCGATAGTAAGCAAATATATTAGAACTGGACCAGAGATTATCTATCGACGCCCACGATCATTAAGAGATCAATTAGTATGTAGTCATTATCGGGAAAACGAAAGTAACGAACAAACCCGAAAGGGAACTTACTGTTGTGGTCATTGCAATTTTTGCAAACATATCAAGCAGGGCAAATCGGTTAAGCTTCCCAATGGTCAGACTTGGTATTCCAAAGATCATATAGATTGCCAAACTAAGGGAGTGATTTATTTGATGACCTGCCGATGCAATGCTTTTTATGTAGGCAAAACAATACGTCCTTTTTTCAAACGGATACAAGACCATGTCTACTTATCATCAAACGGGAAAATGGCAACTCCAATAAGTAGACATGTAGTATTGTATCATAACTTTGATTCAACCACTTTACTCTTTTTTGGCCTAGAACATATAAGGGGAGGACATTCGTGGTGGTGACTGGGATAAGATCATTCTTCAAAGGGAAACCCAGTGGATATACAGACTACGGGCCACTCAATCACCTGGACTCAATGAAAACCTAAGCTTTAGGCCTTTTTTATGACATATACTCGATACAACCCTTACATATAGGGCCTTAGAAGGTATTAGATGTGGGCACTTTACCAACAAACAACCAATTAAAAATTAAAAATATAAGTATAAATAACAAACTAAAATACAAAATAATCACCTAGTTTGATAGGCATTAAATTAGTCAATCACTATACCAAACAAATAGACCTAGGCTCCACAAACTGGGCTTTTGCTATCAGTCCTGCATGGTGTGCCCCTGCCATTTCGATGCTCTCCTCTCTCTCTTTTTGATCATTTTTTACCATTTTTTACACACATATGTGTGTAATTATAATTATTTCTTTTATACATGGGCGATGGTGCACTCCTCGCAATGGTTCCCATCTTTGGATGGGATCCATTGTCTGGACTGCGCCATGGCCCATTAAAATCCAGTGCGGAGAATGTATCTTCCCTTCTTTTTCCCTTCCTCTTCTCCTGGGGATATACTCATTGAAAGGAGGGTGCATACGGAGTTGATAGGTTCCAACAGTGGCTCTCATTATCATGTCATTCTGGTAGCTACTACACGCACTGTTGTTGCCGATCACCGTACAGTTTTCCTTTGAGGCCCCAAATGGTATCCTCTAACTTTTGATTTACTTCTCCAATAAGGTACCCCCGCCATCTCCCGATTGGGTCTGCCTTCACTGGGGTCTAGGGCCTCCATTTTTTCCTCTCTCCTTCTTTCCTGTTCTTCCTCCCCCCCCCTGCCTTATGCTTTTACTCTTTCATCGTCTGAGCCGGGTGGAACGACTGGGACGCACACACAGACTCCAAGGGTAGGTGATATATTTACATACATATATCCACCTGTGTACCATACCACTAGACAAGTTCAAGTGGCTGTGTTAGAAGTTCAATGATGTTTACATTTTCTATATATTTTTCTTAAATTGTATAGACAACTTCCCTCTCCATCTCCTGAAGAAGCGCTATTTAGTGTGAAACGTTGAGAAAATCAAGCTCCTCCATCACCTTTCTTTATACCAATCATGTCATGTGTTCATGAATTTTTCAATTATCATGTTTTTTCAATCATGTTCCATTGTATAAGATTCTGAATGTCATCTGTATATGAATCAACTTAATTAATGTGGAGTGAGCTTACAGGGGAATCATGTTGTCAATGTTATCAATTTCACTTACCTTTTAATCAAATAAAATATTTTTTCTAAAAAAAGTTTTGGTTTGTAAGTTGTCAGTCGGCTGCCCAAAAAAACCCCACTTTTCTAATTTTTCGATAGAACTATGAGGTGAGTGGAAATCACTCATCTCATGGTTTTCCTTTAAGTTATGTCTGTCACAAGAGAAGTAACATTGCTGGCATCCTTTGGAAATGCTAGCTGCCTGGTTGTTTCTGGCTTCAATTCTTTTTGAGTCACAGGGGCTGATTTACGAAGCCCAACACGTACACGCGCAGGTT
>NW_017308489.1:169803-189034 GCF_000935625.1 Nanorana parkeri | reverse complement strand
CACACAGTAGACACTGCTCTGCACAGAGTCGGCATAGCGGAACGGCCCAAACACAATCAGGTTAATTGTGTTCGGCCCGGCCCACCGGGCAAGTGCCCGGTTTGCCCTATGGCCAGTCCGGGCCTGCTGTGGAGTTCATGCTAAGTCCATTAAAACACTGTAAACAACACCAAAATGAATAAACTGCCCAAGATTAAAAATCGGAGCCTGCTATTTATACCATACATCTAAACATACTGGTAAAAAAACAAAACTGAATTTTTCATTTTGTTTGGACTATTCTTCCAGTTTGCTTTTTATTTGGATTTATGCCTATGTTTTTCTTTCAATCATGCATTATGCAGCTTAATTATAGTATTAAAGTTGTTAGTAAAGACATGTTTTTATTTATTTTGCAAGTTTAAACTTATGTTGGCTTTTAAAGCCAAATATTAGGAAATAAAAAAAAGAATGCATTGTCTCTTTTTAAGTTGCATAATAAAAAGGGAAATTCATTTAAATGAACGTCATTAATCCATTATTTTATTTGAAAATGTGTTTTATTCTCTTCTAGAAAAAAAGTACAATATAGATAATGTAGCCATATTGGTGCCAAGCAAATGTTTTATTTTTCTCACCAGTAACTTGCTGCATTGTGTGATCACTGAACATGTTAAAAATGTTTTTATCATTTCAGCCCCTGCTGTCATGAAATTGAAACAAACAAATGTATTGCTTCTGTATTCATGCAATGTACCAGCATGGTATTTTAGAGGCATGTTATTTTGGCCTTACGTAAAAGAAAGGTACCTGATTTAAAAGAACAATACAAAATAAAAAAAGGAAAACATACAGAATTTTGCTTTCTTTAAACACTTGAAATATTAATAAATGTGTTACTATACAGTTATTTGTACTTTATTAGTAGGTTGTTGGTATTAATTGTCAAAATTAGAAAAAATAAAAACATACAAAAATGTACTTATTTCAATGCAACAACATTGAGGGAATTTATCAGAAGTGACATTTTCTATTTTGAAATACACCGCTCAAAAATGGTTATATGTAGTTACGCTTACCAACCAGATTTTAGCATTTATCAGTTCAGTTAGTTAGACATATTAAACTGTATCAGTTAAAATTCCAGAACAATCCGTGCTCCTATCCTAACACTAATGACCCTTTAATAATAGCTGCAGTGTTAAAAGTGAGTAAACTATTCTCTATTATATATCCAGAGACACACACCGCACTTAAAAAGTGAATTACAGTCTCTGTGCGGTGGTGATCTTTTGACTTTACATCTTTTTTTTCCACTTGTTCCTTGTAGGCTTCCTAAGCGGTGTCTTGTTTTTTGATGTTTTATTAATGCATATATTGAATGTTCTTTTATGTTATACTTTTTTGGAGGGGTATTTTCTTCTCCTTTGTTCACTAAGTTATCTTTTTCTTGTTGACCTAAAAAAAATTATTGTAACTAAAACGTGAATTACAAAAATATATGCAACTGAATTAACACAACATAATAACTACAACAAAATCCAGTGTATTTGATGACAACCTTCTTCATAGTGTCCTAGAGGGTGTTTTAAAATCCACACACTGTGCTCCACACAAAAACAATGTGCTTCCAGTGAAAGTTCCACAATTACAAAACTGTATATCTTGATACCGCACTCACCAGAGATTTTAATAATCTATCCTTGCACCATATAACAGGTAATATGCTGCCAGAATCATTCTCCCCTACTCACCATATATTAGGTAGTATATCGCCAAAACTGCCCCCTCCTACTCCTTCACATAAGCCTTCTTCATATGTTCTTTGTTATCTCCACATGATTCAGGAAGAAAATAAAAAAACTCTTTAAAATCTTTAAATTACTTTAATAGTGATTGTTAAAAATTTACATCAAAGACGATCAACAGTGCTGTATGAAAACCTATAGACTGATTTCGGCCATTCAGCTCCCCATTTACACAAGCCGGCCGATAACCGAAGCTGATGTCCCTAAAATTGGCAAAAATTTCAGCAGGTGCTCTGGACTGATGAGTCAAAATTGAAATATTTGGCTGTAACAGGAGGCAGTTTGTTCACCAAAGTGCTGGAGAGCAGTACAATAATCAGTGTCTGCAGGCAGCAGTGAAGCACGGTGGAGGTTCCTTGCAAGTATGGGGCTGCATTTCTGCCAATGGAGTTGAAGATTTGGTCAGGATTAATGGTGTCCTCAATGCTGGGAAATACAAGCAGATAGTTATCCATTATGCCATACCATCAGGGGCGTATGTGATTGGCCCCAAATTTATTCTGCAGCAGGACAACAACCCCAAACATATAGCCAATGTCTTTAAGAACTATCTTCAGCATAAAAAAGAACAAGGAGTCCTGGAAGTGATGGTGTGGCCCCCTGGTCTCAATATCAAGCCTGTCTGGGATTACATGAAGAGGCAGAGGGATTTGAGGCAGCCTACATCCACAGACAATCTGTGGTAAGTTCTCCATGATACTTGGAACAACCTACCTGCCGAGTTCCTTCAAAAACTGTGTGCGAGTGTAACTAGACGAATTGATGCTGTTTTGAAGGCAAAGGGTGGTTACACCAAATATTGAGTTGACTTGGATTTCTCTTCTGTTTATTTTCTTTCCATTTTGTTAATTGATAAAAAATAAACTATGAACACTTTTATGTATGAAAGTAGTTTTACTTTACATCATTTTTTCACAATTGCCTAAAACTTTTGCACAGTACTGTATATATGACAGTGATGGTTATTTATTTACTTAGTGTAATTAAAACACATTCTTAACCACTTGCTGCCCAAAGCAATTTCTTACTATTTGCACACACATTATAAAATCTGAAATTTTGACTAGAAAACAGCTTTCTGAAAGGCCCTGTAGAAAAGAAAACACTAGTTGCTATTTTTATGTTGCAAATGTTTATCAAACCATTATATTTATGATAAAATACACTAAAATGAAATTTAATGTACAGAAACAAAATATAATACCACATTTCTTGATAAAATATAAAAGATGGGGTCACGTCAGCTAAATAGATACCAAACATGTCAAGCCTTAAAATTGTGCTAGCCCGTGAAGCCGCAAAAAACGACAATATACAAAAGTTCCCATAGGGGACACTTTGAAAGCTTTTACTGCTCATCACCTTAGTTGTTACAGTAATTTGATGGCCCTTGAATTATTGCTCTCACTCCAACGTTCACAGAGATATGTAACATGTGTAGCGCAATTATCCTTTTTGAACATAGGCGCACCAACATGTGTTTACGTATGTATGTGCATGCACGTGGGGGGCAGCAGCTGTGTTCTTGGCATAACCACTTCAGTGGCCAGCCGTGTATGTATGGCCACCCACGGGAAATGGTTAAAGACAAGTGAAAAGACCGTGACAGATTTAACATGCTCTGCAATTGTATTGATATTCCCCTCCCCTTTGGTGTCTAAGTATGTATTTTTTTACCCAGATTTCAAACTGACATTTTTTTCTTTCCATTTTAGTACACATTGGATGCAGATGGATCTACCCACCAAAACATGCACTGTAGAATTTGATAGTGTGCTTCCCACTGTAAAGGAATAAAGAATCAAGCAAAGTTGTCCAATGATTTTCCTGACTTGGCACGGATACTCGAGCTCACAGATAGTGGAGGCAGGTGTGTGAAATGTTTCAACATTATTTAACTAGCATTGCTGGACTCTTGCCTGAAGATCACCAAGAACATTATGCAGAAATGCAGCAACTAATGACCAACAGCAAATTACCTGATCTGAGCACCAAACAGCAGCAATGTTCTCAGAAAAACTCCAACAATGCATCTTCTATATCTGTAGATGTTCTAAACATGTTGCTAAAAAAAACCTTATTTTTCTAGGGTTTTTTTTCAAGCCGTTGGTGAACAGACCCAGATTCCACATGTAGACCCCAAACTTGCCCTGCATCCTTCATTGTGTTGGAAATTCCCACATCCTCCCAATCCTCAGCCTTCTCCCAAACTCACTGACCTTCCCCAGCCCCTCTACCTCCCAACAACAATCCCATCCTGCCCCTCCTCCCTACCCTTCCCCAAACCCCTTAACATCGAAATCCCCTTCACATCCTGCATCCCCCTTCCTAACTTTCCCCAATCACCTCCCAACCTTCATTACATGCTGTCCTCCCTTCCCGCTCTTCCCCAATCCCCTCCACCGCCAAACTCCAGGACTGCTCAGCAGGAAGACATACAAGTCTAGTGAGAACAACATTAGCTGTTTTTGACTCAAATAGGCCAGATCCAGGTATCACTACATATGGTATTGCAACAAAGGGGAGCACCAGCCAAACATGAAGCGTCTATGACAGTTACAGCCCATAAGGTTAGGGCTAATCATTACTTACAAATGCTGACCCCGGATGATGATGTGCAGGCTAATCTGATTACCTTTGAGCATATGGCAAAAAGAGCAGGATGGCCAGAGCAACAATGGAAAGGACTTCTGGCTCCATTTTTGTCTGGAGATGCGCAAAAGGCCTACTTTGACTTCATAGAGGAAGAGGCAAAGGACTATGATCGCTTGAAGGAGGAAATTCTTGCCTGGACTGGGATGACTTCAGTAGCCAGTTGTCAGGGTTCTACCCTGACTTAACTGGTTTGCAGTATTCTGGCTTGGCTACCATTTCACCCACCTGTGATTCCACCTTTGTCTGGGCAGACTGTTTAACGTTGCTCACTACTCCCAGGCTCCCTCTTATGACCAAACAGGGAGCATCATCTGAGAGAGCCAGATGGGAGTTTCCTTTCTCCGAGTGATGTTGTCACGCCACTCACTATTTAAAACACTCAGTCCAGTTTGAACTTGCCCTTGCATGGTCTTACCTGCTAGTGCATTCCTGCTGCTCTGAGTATTCTGATTCAGTGTATGACCCTATCCTGGCTGATGTTCTCCTCTGGTTCCTGCTCCAGGCTTGTTTCAGCATTCGGCTCACTTCGCTTCAGGTCGGTCATTCACTTGGCTGCCTACGGCAGCTTAGTGAATAGACCCCTATGTGTTAACGGTTAGTACTGTATGAATGCCTAGGAAACGGATGCACATGTTGACTCTGGCAGTGCAGCCAATCTGGTATCAGAACAGTTTGCAAACACTGTTGCCTCCAAGTCTTTTAGATAGGAATTGCTTGTGTTCATGGAAATGTGCGCTACCACCCTAATGTTTTGCTTCCTATATTGCTAAAAGAGAGGACAATGACCGTGTTGGCTACGGTTATACCCTGGTTACCATGTTTCCTACTGTTGGGAAGGAACTTTCCTGGGTTTTCTGGTCTAATACGGGGGTTGACACAGGAGGGGAGACCCAAGGGGTGGTCTGTAGGGAATCTACTAATGAGTGCCTAGGGGGCATAATTCCTTTCTCCCCTGACCTATTTTCTTGGGTGGAGAAGTCTAGGAAATCTAAGAATTAAAGGAGGTAAGACAAAGTTTGGGGTACAAAGGCACTGGGTACAGTGTTCCGTTATGGTAGGGGAGGAAATCACCAGCTGTACACAGGCTTTCTCCTCCTCACTTGTACAACCGGAGAGTTCATAGGAGGCAAACACACTTACTCCCATTGAATTACAGGATGCTTCTGGGAGGAACTTTGGATGGAACCAAGGCAATGATCTAACATTTACCCAGGCTAGGGCAGATGCAGTGGAGATAAATGGGGTAAGAGTAGAAGGAAAAGTGTTCAATTCGTTACTTCATAATTAAAGATGTAGGGTCACACAGGAATTAAGAAGGGTGATAGAGGAAGACCCAATTTAAAATACTGCATCGGGCCTATGTGGCATACTTTTGCACAGTCGGAACTACACTGCAGCAGTTGGTGTCACAGTGCCCGAAATGTGGATCATCACGCCCCTCACTAATGCATTGTCTATGGTCCTGTCCTTCTATGGTGCAATTCTGGACAAGTGTGGCTACATACATTGCATCTCTCCTTCAGTGGACTCCACTTTTAGACCCACTGTTGTTCCTATTCAGTATCCCTGAGTACTCTGGGGTGGAACCACATGGACCAACTCACAGGGACCACCCGACTATGTATTATGCGATACTGGAATACTACTTCCACCCCACTTATCTCGAGTGTCACCGCAGAACTAAAAATGTTATTCCTTAGGGAAAAATTGGATGCTGAAACCCATGTTGATACGCTTACTAAAAATTTCTTCCAGAGATGGAAATACATATTCTTTGCATTACATGTCATGGTAATGCACCGTTATACCCTTTGGGGGTTTACCAATGAAAACAGAATAAAAGTTTGTTAAAAAAAAAAGAAGGGTGGTAGAACAGCTTCAGGCACTACAAAGCCACAGAAAAATTATGTTGGATCTGGATCACCCACACCTCTTTGTGGAACATCTTGTGGTGCAAAAGACTAGATATCACATTTTGGAAAGATTCTATTTGCCGGGAATCTATGAAGAAGTGAAAAGAAAATATTAATCCTGCCCATGGTATCAGCTTAAAGCTCTCCGATCTGCGACAAAAGCACCACTGATTTGCCTTCCAGAGAAACCATTCCAGAGAATGGTCGGAATGGTCGGAAATCAGATGCAATCAATACATACTAGTGATTGTCGATTATGCTACCAGGTATCCTGTAGCGATACTACTAAGGAATATATGTACAAAGGCTATAGTGAGAGAATTGGCACAGATGTTCCCTAGGATGGGCCTTCCAGAAGAAATTGTAACGGACCAAGGAACCCCTTTTGTCTCTTAACTGCTGAAAGAGGTTCATCAAATACTAGAAATCAAAACTATACATACTTCGGTAAATGATCCCTAAACAGACGGACAGGTTTAACAAGGCCCTAACAACTATATTGAAAAAAGTTGTACAAAAATATGGGAAAGATTGGGACTCTTTTCCCCTATGTAATGTTTTTTATTAGGGAAGTTCCCAATTCCACAACAGGTTTCTCACCCTTTGAATTGCTCTATGCATGGCAGCCAAGGGGGATCAAGGATGTTATCAAGGAAGTATGGGAAGATCAACCACCTTTAGGGGAAACATTTTATAGATTTTATTAACCAGATGAGAGACATGATGAAAAAGATGGCTCCGGTGGTAAGGTCTCATATGGAGAGATCCCAGACAGCTCAACAACATTACTTCAATAGGAAGGCCTGAATAACTAAAATAAATCTTGGTGATAGAGTACAGGTGAAACTTGGAAAATTAGAATATCGTGCAAAAGTTCATTTATTTCACTAATGCAACTTAGCCGTCTACCAGGAGATGTTGGAGCACTTCATGCTTTCTTCCACAGACGAGCTCTATGGGGATGCTGACTTCATTTTCCAGCAGGACTTGGCACTTGCCCACACTGCCAAAAATGTTCTGAAATTGTGGATCTGGGTTTTCATGAGCTGTAAGCCATAATCATCACAATTATGACAAATCACGGCTTGAACTATCTTGCTTTGCATGTAATGAGTCTATCTCATATATTAGTTTCACCTTTTAAGTTGCATTAGTGAAATAAATGAACTTTTGCACGATATTCTAATTTTTCGAGTTTCACCTGTATACTTGGTGATAGAGTATTGGTATTGTTACTCACTGCAGAAAGTAAGTTGTTGGCTAAATGGCAGGGCCCATATGAAGTTCTAGAAAAAATAGAAGATGTAAACTACAGAGTTAAACACCCTGGCCATAAAGAACAGATTCATCACATACATTTACAAAAACTTTGATTGGAAAGAGATGAGGTGTTACCTCATTGGGTTAATTTGGCAGAACTAGATCAAAGTGAGTGGCAAACAGTTAGTGGAGCTCCAAAAGAGACGCAAAAAGAGCCTAAGGTATACATCTCTGAGAAATGGACTCCTTACAAAGTGCTGGAAGCCCAGAGGCTGGTAGATCAGTTCCCTGATTTATTCTCTGAGAGACCTGGCAGGACCAGGATTATTGAACATAATATTGTAAAATTAAGACCTTACAGAATAACAGAGGCTGGAAGGGAGGAAATTAAGGCAGAAATAATTAAAATGCTACAGATGGGTGTAATTAGGTCAGTAAGTGAGTGGTCCAGTCCTATAGTCTTGGTTCCCAAACCAGATTGTTCTATCAATTTTTGTAATGATTTTAGGAAGTTGAACAAGATTTAACTATGCTATGCTATGCTATGAGATCTCTAGTTCAAAAGTATTATTCCTGAGGATTGGTGACTAAAACTAAACTCAAGATTAGGCCAAACCAGTGTTTTGTATAGTGCTAGAATAACATGTTTTTCTCTTGCGAAAATACTTCCTTAATGCATGATAGTATTATGCTTGCTTTACTAACTGTAGCTTGGCATTGCATGCTATTGCTCACTCTATGGTCTTCCAGGACCTCCAGATCGTTTTACATCATGATCTCCCCAGAGGAGCACCTTCTAAAGATTATATAACATTCATATATTTCACTCCCAAGTGCATGTTTTTTTAATCAATTTAATATAGAAACTTATCTGCCATGTATTTGCCTACACCTACATTTAAACCCTAAATTCTAGATACCTGGCACTATGGTGTGGCACAGGCCATAAACTCATGGAAGGGTGCTGATTCCATGGGCTTGATTGATTTGATAGCAGCTAAAAAGACATCAGTTTTATGAAGCTGGCATTGAGACGCTGTCATGGGGATGATATGGTGTTCTATTTTTGTTTCTACTACTCCAGCCATTGCAAAGGAGGCACCTGCTTGCTGTAGAATGCTGCTTGTGATGGCAGGGTGGATATTGGAGGCTTATGATGAATTTCAAGCCTTTGCTTGACTCCATTCAGCATGAACCCAAGATGACCCCCTTTTCTGTTTACCCTGGCATATCCTAATTGTAAATTGAGAATCTTGTTGGAGGGAAACGTGGAAAGAACTGAGGAACATAGAGAAGTATGGACCTTTTGCTGCTGGCAGGTAAAACTGAGGCGCTGTTCCCACTGAGCTTTGTGGTGCAGACCCATGTGTCTTCTCATGCATGTGGCACCCAAATGGCTGGTGCTTTTACTGTGTATAAAACACTGAATGCAGAAGCTGCAGACCACAATGGTGCTGCCAGCAGCAGTTAGGTTAAAAAAAAAGACACACACTAAAGAGTTCTGTGGACCAGCCATGGGGATAGCAAGGATGAATTCTCAATTCAATCATCTGAAAGCTGCCCTTCCACCTGCCCCTTGACAAAATCCTACTTCTCTGATGTTCTGCCTTTCCCTCAGTTTCACCCTGAGGAGAAGAAATAAAAAATAAAAGTTAATCAACTTGCAATTTATTTAAGCTTTGTTTGATTAAAATTAACAACTGTGTTCAAAGACTACCATGGAGAATGTTATTGTGATGTTAACATTTTTATTGTAAGCAAAATAATGTTGTCCTACCTTTAGAATGCTACAGTTAATACATTTTTTGTGAGAAATGTTAAGACGAACTTCAAGAATCCATTCAACCAAAAAGCTACATAATGCTGATGGCATATAAATTATGTTATCTCGGTTTACATGTCTGAATATGTTTATTAGTTGTCGAAAAGAATCAACAAAAATCACATAAATAAAACATTTATTCATATGCTTACAAGATAGATACTAGATAATCAAAACATTTGCATCCATAAGACACCTATTTTCCTCTTACATCTTTCATATGGATATATTTGCAGTTTGTGTTTGCAGTGAAATTGCTGGGCTTAGTACCAAATCAGTGAAATTGCAGTAATGCAAATTTAATGACAAAATAAAAGCCCTTTAAGTTAACTATCTGCATTTTATATTTTTATAGCTTGAAATGTCAACATTCTGTAGTAATCAGTTGCATTGGATATAAACCTAAAACTACCTTGTTATCACAGGTGCTTTTAGAGAAGCAAGAAAGGTTATAATTAGGGATGAGATTTTAGTTCAGGACCAACTGCAGTTTGCAAACCGGGTAAACTAATGCATGCTTTTGCCGTCATAGCAACCAACTACCAATAATGCACTTCCTGGCCCTTAAACTTAAATCAAATGGCTCAGAAAGGCCAATAATGTGTTTGGAAAAGCAAGCCACCTCACTATAAAGCATTGGGTTTCCAGCAGCCATCTTGAGAATTTTGGCAATGTGCTTATCTGTGACAGGGAACGCATAGAATGTGTTGCTGATAAAGTGCATAGGGACAGATTAGTGTAAGCTTGGTAGACACTGGTCTCTTAAAGTAAGCATGTAAACATTTACTGAATGTGATGTAGGTAGCAAAATGCTGTATATTGTGGGAGATTTGGATGTGGGGGAGGAAGGGTTCTTCCATCCTAATGCTCATGATGTCCTGCAGCTTCCTTATCTTGTTCGCTTCTGGCTTGTCCCTGTCCACATTCACCAGAGTTACAACAGGCTGCATGTGTTTTTTTCATAGGGCATATTTCCTAATTGTTGCTGGCTGCAGTTGATTTTTTTCAGTATGTCCATGTGGACTTGCTGCATGTGTTTTTACAGGGCATTTACTAATTGTTGTTGGCTGCAATTTGTTTTCAACAGGCCCTTTTAAATGGTGACAACAGTGGAATATGCAATGTGCATCAGCAGAGAAGGTATAGTTTCCTTCAAGATAGCATGTGACAGGATGATTTACAGGCAGGAGATTGTGGTAGACAAAGCATTGTCACCCCATAACACAAAGTGCTCAAACAAAGACCTTTAGTTTAATATCACCAGCTGGTAAAGTTCATATATCAGCGGTTATAGATATTAGTGGTAGGGTTTACATTACCAAACTACTTTAACAAACTATACTTGAGTTGTTTGAACTGCAGTGCTAGGGTACATTTTCCTATGTACCCTAAATGTGTGAGTAGATCTATACGCCCACAAATTATGTTAAGGACCAGTATCTCTCCACAATAATTGATTGATAGCTAGCTCTTCAATTGTCACCATCTTAGCTAATTTTTTTTATTGTGTGTGCCCCCGAACCACCTCACATTCCATCACTCATACTCACTCAATGGATACAATAAAATGTAGGCATTCGCCAGTTAGACTAATTATCCATGATTACAATTGTCCTACTTAGGCCATTTTTACACTGCTGTATCATTTATGACATCTTAATTCTTGTACTAAAGCCCCAGTCTGTGCTCTTTGTATGTAGTAAATTAGGTCTATGCTTGCTATTCAAAATTGTTCTGCTGCTGGCCATTTTTACATTGTTGTCATCTGCAGTCTCTTCCTTTGGTAAAACACTTGCCCGTACTCTTTGTCTCTAGAGCATTTTACCCATTTCTCCCCTATTACAAATATCCTCCTGCGGGCCAGTTGTTATTTTATATATTTTTCATCCTGGGGTGATTAGAGCACATCTGGCAGTTGTATATGGCAGCCCATTCAAGAGCTTCTTTACACACCCCCACTCTAGTTTATTAAAAGTCAGCTTCTTGGTCACAAGTTCTCCCCACTCCACTGAATGCCCTCTTTGACATGAGACATGCAGCAAGGCAAGCTAGTACGTGTCTGTGGTCATGTACCCTGTCGCTGGCAGCGTGGTCCAGCAACATGGACACAGTACCTCCCACATAATGATGTTGGGCAGGGATTGCCTTTAAGGCCACGTTTTAAGTGGCCTTAAAACGGTACAAGGAGCAGCCATATTCTTGGTATAACCACTTCCAGCGGAGCACGTACATTTACATGAACCCGCGGGAAGTGGTTAAAAAAAAAACAAACACACACATACACGTAATGAAACACAAATATAACACACTCATTAAAAACACACACACACATAGCTTTATTAATAAAAAAAAATCACACACACATTAAAAAAACACACAATAAAAACACACATACACACACAACTAATAACAATAGTTAATAAAAAAATGTTCCCCTCTCCTGCTTACTTGTTTTGCGGGAAGGGGGGGCTGCATTCCTGGGCTCCAGTGTGACACATGGGGATTATAGTAATGGAGGAGTGTAGGATCAGTGTGATCTGCATCTAAGGCTGATGCAGACCTACTAATCGATCCCTGCCTTTGTCACTGATGGCACCACGAGGGAGCGATCAGTATGATCTGCATCAGCAAGAGATGCAGATCATACTGATTCTCCACTGGACCACCAGGGAATTATTTTCATTTAATATATTGCCGTTTCGGCAATATATTAAATGAGATGTGAGCACTTGCCAGGTTTAAAGATGGCCACTCAAGGCGGCCATCTTTAAAAACGTAATGTGCAGTCAGTCACTGCAGTGGAGTCAGACTGGAGACAGGGGGACACCGGAGGCCCACACATAGAGAGCACCCCAGGTGAGGATCTCGAGTGTGCGGGCCCCAGCTTCCTCAGGTGCTGCGGGGGCCCGGCCGCCTCCACCTCCTGCCAGTCACCTGTACGGCCATCGGCCGATACTCATGTAAGGTACCCGGCCGGGCCCCTCAGGCGGCGCCAGGCCCCTTACTTGCGTATCGGCCGTATCCCCCTGACGGCGGCTCTGAATACAGTCATGTCATGTAGGCTTACTTTAAAGTGAGCAGGTGGCCAGTCTATAGACAATTAAGTATTTAGATTTTAACAAGTAGCACATGAACTTTGCAGCTGCAGAGCTGCAAAGTTAAAATAAGCATTGAAGTAAATTAAGATGTTTTCTTAGTTCCTCAGTTCACCCTGCTCTGTGTTTACTTTAGAGATTAGAAGGTCAGAAGGGGTTGTTGGTTCAGTGCTGGAATTAGGGAGCAGGAAGAGCAGTGCTTCTGTCGTGAACTTTGATGATTAACTACATCACAATACCATTAGCTATATATAGGTCATTGAAAGTTTGGTTTAAAGCCTATTTACCGTTCCTTACGCATATACTTGAATGTCCATATACTGGACTAACACTTTAAGACAGACTTGTTTTACTTTATGACCAAAGTTCTCTTTTACATAAAGTTAACAAATATAGTTAAATAACTTCATTATAGATTACCAAAAACTGACTCCTAATAAGCTTATCAGACATGTTCCCTGTGGTCAGTTCCCTTTAATAATAGATTTCCTAAACATAAAAATAAGTATTTTTATGGTAGCTATCATAAGGATTCAGCAGCAGGTGTGATTATCATACTAACTATACAACTAGATGCTTGGAGTCATATTACTACATCTGCTGCATAGTTGCATCTCTTGGGTGATTATACTGTGGTAATAAACACTTCTCTCTAATGACCTATTTCCTAATTAAGTATTATAATGTCTTCTATTAACAGATGCATGATTCTGTGCATAGTGCTTTAGAGGAGCTGTTCACACAAATAAACATGTTATGTGTGTTTCTTGTTTTAACCTTTAAAGTTTAGCTTAGAATTCAAAGGAATGTTACAAGGTGTTCTTAGGCAAGTACAGTAATTTGGTGGTTTGCAATATTTTTTAAATATTTTACATTTTCCATGCTTTGAAGAATAACTCCAACAGCCATATACACAGTTGTTACAGCTGTTACTACATGTTACTATTGTATCTGCCAAAGAATTTGTAATTTTGTAAGTCTTGTTATTTTCACACATTTTTCACACCACAAATTCAGACTAGGGTAATACCATTTCTGATTAAACACCCCATTCATAATTTATACTGTATATACACATTTCCCACCCCGAAGTCCAATGCCAATGGTACATTAATATATGATCCCTCTATCGAAAATCAGCATCAACTCTTCTGTTGCTGGTTCTCAGCTCTAGCTTTTAGTAACAGCCTGGGTCCACTGCCACACTGCCACATGCTTTCTTTGAAGGTTCTCGTTAATCCAGGGCATGGTATAGGTAATAGTAGTAGTCACATTCAACTGTACTTGTTCTGTAATGTTAAAACATTTTTGTAGCTCATGCAAGTCACATCTTCAGTTCTTTCTAGTGTCAGGAAAATACCCAAGCATTTATATCCACACCGGTAGCACAGACCCCTAAATCCAATCACAATGGAAAGGCAAATGTTGATTGTTCAAGAACAGAATAGAAGGTGTGAAAGTTGTGGAACCACCCTGTTCTAGAAGTGTAATCCCATCCTTGGTGTCATGAAGTCTGCATTGGGGCTGCGCTGGCCTTTTTTTCCAGCACAGCATGAGCGCATGACAAGGCATTTTGCCTTGTCATGGATGGTGACAGGGTGACAGTTCACAACATTGTGTTGGTATGCAGTACTTTTTTTAAGTGCATCACAGTGTGCCCATAGAACTTAATGAAAGGTCACTCATGACATTTCAACAATGTTCTAAAAAAAGAAACCGCAGGATGCTGCACGATTGAGTACACCAGCAGCTGTGCAGTTATGCATAGCTGCTGGTGTGAACAAGCTCTGATGGTGTGAATTGTTGTCAAAATACAGGGGTAGAAATGTTAAAATGGCATAAAAATGCATAACACATATGGTGTTGGAGACCCTCTGGTGGCCCCTGTGGTGGATATCACAATCCATTGTAAGTGATTGAATCAGCATTTGAAATAACTTGAAAAACATTTTAACTTTAATATCACTTTAATGATGCAAATAGGTAGTACTTAATGTAAACCAACTAGAATACATGTACAGTATTATGAGTAAGAGACTTACCAGAAATCCATCTCAAAGATGTGCAAATACCTCTGCACACAATCCTGTGTTAAGGGATTCTCACTAGCAAATTCCAAAATTTGTGCATGCACGCATCAGCATGTACAGTAGATGCCTGCTTGTTAGTGTACTGGTGCACGCTGGTTAGCAGACACGCAATGTCTATTTAAAAAAAAAAGCCATGGATAATTTGCTAAGTGGTCATCAGCTAGTTCCTGTATTCACTACATTTGAAACTGCACTCTTGTGTTTGAACCCGGCTTGTGACCGTTGACGTTGCTTCTGCCTTCTGATGCGGTACTTCAAGACTCTGCTCATGTGTGTATGACCCTAGCTTATGATCCTGCCCTCATTCTGATTATCGACTTGGCACCTCAAGACTCTGTTCACCCATGTACGACTCCGGCTTATGGTCCCCACTGTCTCCTGCTACCAACTGGGCGCTCCATGCTCCAGCTGCTCTGCATCATGAACCCACATACTGTTTTCCAACTATGCACCTGCTATCTGCTCCAGCATCAAGAGGTTTCCAGTGTCATCCTGGTCCAATGGACTCAATCATCTGTCAAAACACTCAAGCATCTTTACAGACTCCATCCTGCCAACAGCACTGGTGCCTGTGCCATTCCATGCCTTTACATTCATTATCACCACCTCCAGAGGTGTGGGATGAAAAGTGCATGGGTACCCCCCTTCTTAGTTCATTTAAGTACATTACAGTTACACAGTGGAGATCCACAGTCAGATACTTAATATAATGGAGCAAATTGAAATACAACAGTGCAAGAGCAATTATTTTAAAAGAAGCATGCAGTCAGACCAGAAGGGGAAAAAATTAGGCCTCAAAGATTTCATGGTTTGGGGTTACCCCCTTCTTTAGCAGAGGTATCTGCCTAGGAAACTACCTACTTGCCACCTACCTGCCAAATACCATTCATACAATACGGGGTGCAAATTAAAAATAAAGTAGAAAAATATTTGGGATAGGAAGGGTGAGTGGGGAGGGTAAAGTAGTGTAAAATAAGTTGTGTGTAAGGCCATAAAGCAAAGGATTGTGAGACCTTGCAAGTTAATCACTGCTGCATGCTACTTGTGAGACTTTAGGTAGCCTTTTGTTTCATTTGCTTTGGTATTAGTCACTACTCCTAGAAATTAACCATTAGCAACATTCTAGCCTGAATACTGCAAAAAAGACTAGAAAAATAGAGGAAAGTCAAGACAAGAACGTATAGTGATCATAAGGCAAGAAACACATGCCACATTTATCTGGATAAGACCAAATATTGTTTAGACCTTTTCTTTCTCAATTATCCAGCATGTGGCTCTGGCAAACAACCAATGCAGGCTAAGATTCTTTTATATTATGTATATCATATACAGGGCTTGAAAAATTTTAGGGTGTCTCACCAGTCAGTCAAAAATGTCACCAGTCAGCAGGACCGGACTATCGGCCTTGCAAGTTATATTAACATTTTTTGGGGACAGATAGAGCTTTCTTTTGGAGGTATATAAATCACCTCTGGGGTTATTTTTTTTTTACTATATAATGAAAAAAATACCATAAATGTACAAGAAAAAAAAAGTTTCCCTACGTTATGTTATAAAACATTTATACCCATATTTTTGGTAAAACATAAAAGTCGGGGTCACGTTGTGTAAATAGACACCAAACATGTCTAGCCTTAAAATTGGGTGCGGCCTCAAAATCGCAAAAAACACCCATAGGCGATGCTTAAAACGATTTTACTGCTCATCAGTTTAGTGCTATCAGTGATTGATGGCCCTACAATTATTGCTCTCACTCTGACGTTTGCGGCGATATGTAACATGTGCGGCACAATCAGGCGTTTTCGCACGTAGGCGCACCCGACGCATATCTGAGTGTGTATGTTTTTTTATGCTTTATTTTTTTATGATTCTTTAATTTTTGTATTATTATTTTTTTTGACACACAACTTTATTGCTTTTACATCGGGGGCTAAGAAGCCCCCTATATAATAACCAATTTACATGACAGGTCCTCTTTATGGAGACATCAGGGGTCTCCAAGACCCCTGTCACCTAGGGACCCCCAGAGAAGCTGATGAAGCAGAGATCTGCTTCATCAGCTTCTGTAGCTGGAGAGTGACACTGAATGCAGGAAGTGATGTAATATACATTACTTCCTGCATTCGGGGACTGAAAGGAGATCAAAGGGAGTTCGTATACTGAACTCCCTTTGATCTCCTGTCACAGAGGATCTCGGGACCGCATTGGGCACAGAGGATCTTGGGACCGGCAACGGCAGTGACAGCTGCTAATACAAGCGATCGAGCGTCTCTGGAGACGCTTGATCGCTTGAGTGTAAAGCTCCCGGCCGGCCGTGTAATTACAACGGCCTGCCGGGAAACTGCTTGTCGGGCTCCCCCGTCCTCTCATCACAGACGAGTGGACGAGTGGATTTTTCAAGCCCTGATCATATATAATATATTAAATATAGGAATAAGATTCCTATATATTTTTATACCTTATAAGATAACAAGCACTAATAATTGAACCACTCATTATTGTTCCATTGTTATTCCTCACAGTGTTTTTACTTTTGTGATAAGGGTTGTATCCCTAATCACAAAATAGGGTTGTATCCTTTGCAAATATTGAACTGTGTATGACTAATCTTAGATAAATTCTTAAACACATTTTTAGGGAACAATTTTTTAAATATTTTAATTTGAGCATTTATTTTCGTAAAGTAGTGGAAATGCAAAAAAACTCCTTTTTTCCTTCAGACTGCAGATTTCATTTATAAGTTTATAGCTCGTACTATATGCATTTGTTAAGCCGTATTCTATCCCATAAAAATCTGTTTGGAAAATTCATGAGTTTTGATACATAAAATGAAGCAGCATCTTCAAGAATGGAATGTTTTCCATTTGTTCGTACACGATTCACATTCTCAGCGACAGCTTCCATTTTTTGTAATAGTATTTTCAAAGATTGATATGAAATTAAAGAAGTGTGAAGGAGAGTGGTCATATTGCTTAGACGCTGTTGACAGTTTGCCATCCCTAATTTTATGATTTTAAATATTGATTTCACATTAAAATCCCAAAGCTATTTAAATAAAATGTATCAAATGAATGTGCAGTTTATATTGTTTGTCATAGTCCAGCACACTAAACAGCTTATTGATATTTTGATGTGACTTTTACATACAGAATTACAGAATTCAAGGTACCATACACATATATACTATATACAGGTGTGCTCATAAGTTTACATACCCTGGCAGAATTTATGATTTCCTGTACATTTTTCAGAGAATATGAATGATAACAAGAAAACCTTTCTGTCACTCATGGGTAGTGTTTGGCTGAAGCCATTTATTATCAAACAAATGTGTTTACTCTTTTCCAATCATAATGAAAACAGAAACTACCCAAATGACCCTGATCAAAAGTTTACATACCCCAGTTCTTAATATGGTGTGTTGCCCCCTTTAACATCAATGACAGCTTGAAGTCTTTTGTGGTATGTGTGGATGAGGCTCTTTATCTTCTCAGATGGTAAAGCTGCCCATTCTTCCTGGCAAAAAGCCTCCAGGTCCTGTAAATTCTTGGGCTCTCTTGCATGAATTGCACGTTTGAGATCTCCCCAGAGTGGCTCACTGATATTGAGGTCAGGAGACTGAGATGGCCACTCCAGAACCTTCACTTTATTCTGCTGTAGCCAATGACATGTAAAGTCTAAAACTGCGAATAGTCACCAATTTGCCAAAGATTGTCTGTAAAGGTAAATATACTGCAAGCGGTTGCAGTATAGAGAATGCTTTTATTATTTTAACACAGTGGAAGGTATAATTGTCAGCATTTTCAAACCAAACTTTTCATAAAAAAACACATTTATTTGTGTTGTGCTCTTCAAATGTACACTGTGCTGGATAGAGAACTCTGTGAATGTAGGAGAGACCAGTCACATGACTTTGATAGGTCATATAACTGGGCACACCACATGCTTCATAGTATCTCTCGACTGTCTATTCTTGCAATCATAAAGTTCTTTCTGCATCATTAAGTAGAAAGAACTCTGTGGCATACTGAAGGTTCTTTTCCACAGACTGTATTTTATTAATGGGATATAAAATGCAGGCTCCAGTCAAAAGTAACATTGTAGTGTTAAGTGGAGATGGGTATCCTCCATCCCTTTATAATTGCCCCTTAGTATCTGTGAGATCAATCCCTTTTAACTACATAGAAATCATCTTACCAGGTGAATCTCAGTAATGGATAAAATAAGCATGTTTAATGCAACTTGTTGGAATGATAATCTAATTTGCAATTGTAAAAAAAAACATGTCCACAAACAATAAATTACAAAAGTAAATATGTCATAAGAATGATTTATTCCAAATGAATGCACTGTTTAACCCAATCACCTTTCTTTTCTTAAAGTGACTCACTTTAAGGAAATCAAAATCTGTTAAGATGTATGAAGTGCAGACACCTGCAGAAAATTTAATTTCCTGCTGCTTCCCCTAATTTCTCAGCCATTTTGACACTTACTGATAGTGTTAAAGCTTGCCTGTACCTTCTTGCCTCTTGAAAGTTTATATTGGACACTGAGGCAGCCCATCATAATGATGGAGCAATAGAGATGAGGGGGGGGGGGGGGGGGAAAA
>NW_017308489.1:149596-169693 GCF_000935625.1 Nanorana parkeri | reverse complement strand
CCCACCCTTTTACATTTTTTTTTTTTTTTTTTTTTTTAGGATCAGGTAGGATTTTATTTAAGATTAATGTAAGGTAGGACTTTCACAGGACTTCTAAGTGGAACTGCAACCTCTTGTCAGCTATTCTGTACAGTGTAGAATTGCTCCCATTCTGAGCTATCTGGTGTGATTATTATGAAAGTTCAAGGAGAAACTGCTAGGCAGAGTTGGAAATTCCTTAGGGTAAATTCAGAACTATAGCATTGAGCTAAAGGCATGGTACCTGTCTGCTGCCCAAATGGCTTTGTGGTGCAGCAAGTGGATTATTAAACATATACAGTGCATTCAAATTGTTTGAACTGGAGTGCAGCCTGAAGTAAGGGTAATTACAACATGGATAGCCATCTGTGAAGCACATATAGGTGAAAGGAAATGTAACCAAGTTTTTATTATATAACCATATATATGGACAATGCAACTGCTGGGAAGTTCTGAGTTGTATAATGTGATATGCTAAATTTGCTTCAGTGAGAACTGCATTGCCTTGCTTGTTTTTCTTTCCACTTTTCCTGCCATTCTTTGCTTCACAACTTTGCTTGGCAGCTGAAAACATTTGGAGCAAAGATTTTATCTTTTTTTGAAAGTGGGTGAATGTGTGTTGCAGTCAGGGCCAGTGCAGCCACTAGGCAGCCGCCTAGGGAGCACTGCTACCTGGGGCGCAGCCTCGACCACTCATCCCCCAGTGCCCCCCCCCTCTATTTCAAATTGCAAAAGACAATAGCAGACTGGATATTGCACCCGCTCACTGACCAGAGGAGCGATACTAAGACAACTTTCTCTCTCAAGTCCGCTTCTCTGCTCAGTTGCTGGTGTTTCAATAGCCAGGCTGCTATTGGCTATTTCAAATGAAAACAGCCAATAGCAGCCTGGCTATGGTCTCGGCTGCTTACATTCATCTACCGCCTGTGGAAGCTAGCCGGCGGGAGAATGGGGCCGGGGGAGGGGAATGGGTGCTGCGGCGCTGCATGGGGCGGTGCAAGTAGCTGGTCTTGCCTAGGGCGCAAAATAGTCTAGCACCGGCCCTGGTTGCAGTGCATTACAAAGCCCACTTTGATGGCTGAATGGATAAATGCAGCCTGTAGCTGATGGAGGAAAGCAACATTCACAAGTGAGCATGCTACTACCCAGGGCTCAAAATGTCAGGTCCTGAGCTACTAGCCAGGCCTTCAAAGTTACTCGCCACCAGTTGCCCTGCATAACACAAACAAACACACACAGGGCACAATGTGCACACAGCACAACACACATACAGCCACAGCACAACGCACAGGGCATTACACATACAGCCACAGCACAACGCACAGAGCATTACACATACTTTTCTGAATGGGGAGGAGCCTCTGTACTGAGTGTTTCTCCCCATTGAGAAATTCATGAATGAACAGGCTGTGATGTGAATCACAGCCTGTTCATTCATAACTGGGGACACATAGTACTATGTGTCCCCAGTTATTTACAAACACTGGAGTGATCAGACGATCGCTCCAGTGTTTGTCCTTCTCACAATGATCAATGATATTTACCAATCCCCCGCTCTCCACGCACAGAGCCGCTGTCATCCTGAAACTGACAGGATGACAGCGGCTCCGATCTCCAACCCGCTCGGCCATCCTGACAGCTGCGGGCGCGGCTTCTCTCCCCCCTCACCGCTCCGCCATCCTGACAGCAGGCAGCGCTCCCTCCTGCGCCCCCCTGCTTAGACGGACGGACGAGGGAGCGCTGTCATCAGGTCGGTGAACAGGAGAGAAGCCGCCCCGAGGAGGCTTCATTTTCACTCGCCCCCACGCAATTTTCACTCGCAAATTGCGAGGGGGGCGAGTGGAAATTTTGAGCCCTGCTACTACCTATGGACATTAAAACAGTGTCAGTCTTGAAGTTGAAGTGGGCTGCCTATATTATCTATGAGCTAAGTATTTTCTGCTTCTACTACAGAAATAACATCTTATAATTTTATTAAAATTGTCTATAGACATTATTTTGCATTATGACAGTTGAGTTTATATTGGATAACCTAATTATTTAGAGTAATTAGGCTAGATGTAAGTGTTGACCATGTTGTCCTGGGAAATGGGGAGGGGGTGATTTTCTATTAATAAAATGTTGTTCTTTTCAATTTTCTGTTTCTCTCTTGCTATATATAACTTAGTTTACATAGGAAAAAACATAGCCTGTCCACAACTCACCACAGTTCCAGTTCAAAAAGCTAAAGCAGTTTATGCTTGCAACACTGCAAGCTGATGAAGTGTCTCTTCATATTTCTACCCCAAGAGAGACCACTGTATGAACAGCCAGCCAGATCCAACTTGGTTATTTACAAACATTATCATTTTTTTTAATTCAAGTGGGGTTTAACCTGCTGTAATGATTATGTTTAGAATATGGAAGCAGGCTGTCGGCCTGCCAGTGGCCGGCCGCTCGGCCAGCTTCGGCTTTCAGCGCGGCTCAGCCAAGCCGATGCATATGCGTTCGCCTCGGCTGAGCCGTTCGGCCATGATTGGGAGCTGTACTGGCTATTGTGAATAGCCCGTAAAGCACCCCTTCGGTTCTACTGAACCGAAGGGGTCCTGGGGCCGAAGCTAGCCGAAGGGTCGGCCGAAGCTACGGCCAGATCCTTTGGCAGCTTCGTGAATAGACCCCAAAGATACCTACAGTCATTGGAAAATTAGGGGCACCCCGTGTAAACTTCACTTTTTAAACATATTTGAACATGCAAATATTGGATATTTATTTAACCACATGCTGACCAGGTGTTTACACACCCTTCCTGGCTAGGCCATTTTTCGGTATTCAGTACTGCAGTACTTTGACTGACATTTATTCCGTCATGCAATGCTGTACTGAAAGGAATTTTTTTAAAAAAAATTGGGGACAGATAGAGCTTTCTTTTGGTGCTATTTATTCACCACTGGGGGTTTTATTTTTTTCTATATTATATATATATACAGTGTATATTATTATATATAAGGAAAAATTACTGAAAATTTTAAAAACATTTCATTATGTTAGGAAACAATTATTCTTACCCAATTCTTTGCTAAAATATAAAAGATGGGGTCATGTCGGGTAAATAGACACCAAACATGTCAAGATATAAAATTGTGTGCACCAGCGAAATCGCAAAAAACGACCATATACAAAATTGACCATAGGTGACGCTTTAAAAGCTTTTGCCGCTCATCAGCTTAGTGTTATCAGTAATTGATGGCCCTAGAATTATTGCTCTCACTGCGACGTTCGCGCCGATATGTAACATGTGGGGCGTAATAGGCGCGATCGTCGTTTTTGCACGTATGCGCACCTTTACGCATGTTTGCATGCATGTATGAATGGGTGTTTTTTTGTAAATTATTTTTCATGTGTAAATGTACTTTTTTTTTGCAACTTTACTTTTTTTTCCTATTTTTTTTCCACTTAGCTTTATTGCTATCACATAGGGGGATAAGAAAATTCCCTATGTGATGGCAAAGATGATGTGACAGGTCCTCTTTATGGAGACATCAGGGATCTCCAAGACCCCTAATGTCACCTAGGACCCCCCAAAGAAGCTGACGAAGCAGAGATCTGCTTCATCAGCTTCTCTCCAGCGTCTGAAGCTGGAGAGTGACAGCAGAATGTGGAAGTGATGTAATATACATCACTTCCGCATTCTGACACCAGAGAGAGGACCAGAGGGAGTTGTGTACCGATCTCCCTCTGATCCCCTGTCACAGAGCCACTATGCTGGTCCCGGGCTCGTACTGTGTACAGTGGAGCTCCGGACCAGCATGACAGTGGGAGGGGGGCCGGGATTAAATTTTGAAATTCTTGGAAACTTCTTTTAGCAAAAAATGCAGCTGAATTTGCTGGGCTGGCCTGACCTGAACAATTATCAATCTATGCTACTTATTGGATATTTTCCTTTCAGCGAGATGGTGATCATTTGATTATCTTAAATCTTTTAAATACCTTGACAGTGTAGTGCCATCATGATCTTGGCATGATGAAACTACACTACATCCATCAATAGCAAAGAGAACACCAGACACCTAGATATCTGGGGTATAAATAATGCTCTACTAGCATACTCCATATGTAGGTTACAATCATTTGCACATAATCTGGAACAAATCATGTAATTTCATGGATTTGAAGTGGTGGTAAATGTGAAGGTGTAGCTTTCTTCTAATGTATATCCAAATAGCAGATATTGCTTTGCTCATGGACTTATATACTGTATATTTACACAATATATATAGAACACCTTTACATTTCCATATTTGCTTATGGTAGTAGCATCCTGCCCTTCAGCTGAGATCACATGCATAGGCATTAAAATACATGTTCTGGTCCACGTCTAGATTTGTTTTTTTTTTACTTACAATAAGTGCTGACACACCAGTAACGCCATGAATGCGTTTTTTATTGTCAGGAGTAGGGATGCACCGATACCAAGTACCGTACTCGGCCCAGTACACATACATGTACCGATACTTTGAGCTCCAAGACTAGACTAGAGAAAAATTCAAACGTTAGGAGGCAGCTGTCATTTGTAAGGAGCACACGAAGCTCCTGGGATTTGTACATCTCTGTTTTAATGTATGATTTCTTTTTTATAAATATAAATAAAGGGATGCACCGATACAATTTTTGCAAGTACTGATACTTGCCCAAGTATTTACAAGTACAATTACTGATACATTTTTGTTTATTGTCATGTGGCAGTTTTCCTAAAACAATACAGACTAATGATTTTAGGACAGTGGTGGAGGGCCAGAGCCAGGTCCCAACTGCAACCGCTGCAACCCTGGTCGTTCTCATGAAAATGGCAAGTATCGGCACTAATAGATTGCAAAAACGGGGGAAAAAGGAGTAACGCTAAGAAAAGAAAAAATATATATAAATATAATTATGGACAGAGCTCCAGGGTTTCAGAAAAATGTATTCAAACAGCGCAAACCCCCTAGCATAGAAATCCCATAGTAGGAGCCCTCCAATAATTAGATATTCAAGTATAATATAAAGTGCATCCAAACATATTTATTTAAACATTGCAACACATAAAGATAAATCACCTCATTACATTTAAAACTTATTTAAAAATCGCATAGCTTCCCTGAAGTGACTCAATGTGGGACAGAAATAAACAGGGTTGAAATACCCGCAGGGCAGAGCAGCAGTCATTGATATGAACGGATACACCGTTATGAGGTGGTGGATACTAATGTATCAGCATATGATGATAGGATTACTCACTTGTTCCTCACTTGTGGCCAAAAGGGAAAGAGTCCGTACTTCTATGATAGATATTCCAGTGGTATTCTTAGTAAAGGTTTTTTATTCAAAAAACATTTGTAATCCTGCTGATCGCATAAATGTTTCCACCACTTGCACCAACTTCCATTGAGTTTGATCCCGACCTGTTTCACTTCACATCTACTGTGGACAGGTGGCCTGACAATTCCCCTGCAAGTGCGGCCGCACCTTGGAACGGGGTTGAACGATGTTCCACGGGCAAGGTATCCAGTGATGTGCTTGATCAGGGATTAGAAATTGGTGATCTCCGCTGTCGCTGTGTTGCTTGAGCGGGCCTCGCTCAATACAATCGGTATAGCAGAGGCTCTCCTGCTCGATCACTGCGATAACATACAAGTGGTAAGTCCTGGGTCCTCAGGGAAGCTAGTCACACGCTGAACACTTGACGCGTTTCCCCCCAACGAACGGGGCTTCCTCAGAAGGGTGTGTATCGGCACTGGTACTCGAAAAGTATTGGTGCATCCCTAGTCAGGAGCATACACAAAGTGGCTGAGCAAACTGGCACATAAGCAGGAGAAATAAAAGATGTGATTAGAGTTTAAGGGCCTGGTATATTTCAATCAACTTGATTTGCCATTAATAGCAAATCAGTTTACTCATCTCTAGAAATGTGATTTGGTTGTTATGGCACAATACAGACCATGTCAGACACTTCTTCCAGAAGATGCTTGATAGATACTTTTAATCTACTTCATCTGTACATTCACATAACAATATGAAAATTAACTTTAAACCTGGAGCTTAAGATTTGATATAAAATGTCAAACATTATAAAATGCAAAAAGAAGTAAATACATATCTAATAACTTGTTATAGTATAGTTCTTAATTATTTGCAAAGAATAATCTCAAACAAGCCATAGCTGCATTTAATTAAAATGTGTTATTGTCAATGCAATTTTTAAATGTGACTTTACAATGGTCAATGAGCACTTCACTTAAACCTCTATATTAAACACAGTCAATAAAATGTGTAATTTTTATTGTGCTGATATAGTGGTAGAAATTATTTTACCTGAAAGAATTTTATGGCGTGTGTTCAAAAGAAAATTAATCTTTTAAGGGTCTCTGTAGCATTTAACCAAAACCTCAAGCATACCCTAAACTGATATTCACAGCTCACTAACAAGGACTCTGTATTTAAAGCTGAATTTATAATTTACAAGCAATATATCCATATATCTATGCAACCCACTGACTGAACTATTTTAATTTTAATGTGTTAATATGTACCCATACAAGGTCACAAGAAAATTTTGAAATTGGTAAAAGGATTTAAAAAAAAATAGAAATAGCAGGATGTGGAGGGGTAAGTACATTTTATAGATATTCAAAACAGCTGATTTTTTTTCTTCAATATTATAGCAATTTACTTTTGTATAAACACATCAACTATAAAATATTACGTTTTATAAATTCCGTTTTTTTAGAGATGTGCAACATGCACAACAGCACAAATAAAGAACACGCAAGGCTTCTTTCTCTAAGCTATAAAAAGGTACATATTATTTTCTATAATGATTGTTATTTTTATCCAGGTGATTGCTACTTTCAGCAACATATATAAATAAATAACAACAATTATGCCAAAAATGATTATGATATTTTAGTGAATTTTGTTTGCTATGAATTTCCAGACAGACATGCCCAAATTCCTAGTCCACTAGATTATTACTCAGTAGACCATTTTTTTCAACTCCTGACCCGGAATACCTTACATTCTAGCAACCCTACCACAGTCATATAGGTACATACCTGTATACAGTTTAGGGACAGTGCAGTAATAAGCTTAATTATCTACTTTGTTTTAAAACACAAACTCACTGGCAAAATACAAACTCCATAAAATTTGATAGGAACTGAACATGAATCCTATTCCTATGATCCTTGAAAAGTTTTAGGTGCATGGGCTTCCTAACTGTGTTATTATAATAATAATAATAATATTTTGTTTTCAGGATTTATATAGCAACAGATTTGTGCAGTGTAGAAAAAAAAATAAAGGGACATAGTACAGTTACAATACAATTCAATACAAGAGAGTCAGGAGGGCCTTGCTCACGAGGGCAAATTATACAAAAGGCATTAACTGTGAGGGATGAACATATAGGGAAAGTAAAAGTACAGTTTTTAGGTGGCAGTATAGCCTAACCTGAAAAGGCGCACTTGCAGGGATTGCCTAAAGGCTGACAGAGAAGGTGTTTCAGAGGATGGGAGAGGATCTGGAGAAATCCTAGAATCAAGCATGGAAGGAGGTGAGAGGGCAGTTTGGGAGATATTTTAAGAAGACATTGGTGATGTAGCTTGGACAGAGCTGTGGATGACTTTGTTGTTGTTAGAATTTTACATTTTATTTTCTGGAAGTTAAGTGGAAGCCAGTTTAAAGATTGGTAGAGGGGGTGGTGGACACTGAAGGGTAAGTAAGGTGAATAAGTCTGGAAGCAGCATTCAAGATAGACTGGAGGGGGATACAATGTGTAATGGTAGGCCAATGAGAATTAACTTGGCCAATGAGAACTGATTTGCAATAGTAGAGGTGAGAAATAAAAAGAAAGTTAATTAGTTTGCAGCATGTATGGGTAAGGTGTCAATATTTGGACAGTGATTAGATGTCAAAAGGAGAGGTTAGAGCTCAGTATTATACTTAGCTTGGCTTGAGGGTAGGGGTTGATTATTGTATTACTGATCTCGATGGAAAATAAGGGGAAGGGGATGCATGTGGGTAAGGGGAATACAATGAATTCAGTTCGGGCTGTTGGATAGTTGAGCATCAGAAAAACTTAGTAATCACCTCAATGGTAACAGGGTCAAAAGGGAAAGTATTGGATGTGGAGGTAGACTTGGCATGTTAGGCAGTGGGGTTATCTGCACAGTGAAGATCTAATCATGGATTTCATCAATCTTGTTTGTAAAATGATTGGCAATGTCCTGGGCAATAAATTAGTTAGTGGGTGAAGCCAGTGGGGAGGGAGAGTTAAAGGTAGAAGAGATTTGATGAGGACTGGATAATGAGGTGTTAATGACAGTGATGATGTCTGTATAGCAGCAGAGGCAGGAATAATATTTAATAGAGTAGATTTATATAGGGAAAAGTATTGCAGGGATTTATTTTATGTTACAGTCACTAACAAGCATGGATTTGTCTTTTGAGACTTCTGGTGTTGTCTGTTTGCCAAGGTTGTGGTGGTCAGGACCTAATTTTATGTGAGGCGAATGAGTGTGTCCAGGGAGGATGAGAGTAAGCTGTTGTAGATGGAAGTGGCCAGGTCAGGGCAGGACAGTAGGGAGATTTTGCCATGGAGGTAGTCTGTTGCAGAAGGGTTAAAGTTGCTAAGATCTCTATGGGTAACTGTTTGCTGGTTAGAAGGATAGGGGGTTGAAGACAGTGAGAGCATCAAACTGATAATTGTGTGATCTGAGAGAGGAAAAGGGTAGACATGTGCACCAGCAAAAAATTTGTTTCGTTTCGTTTTGAAACAACAACAAAAAATTTGTTTAGTTTAGTTTAGTTTTGAAACAAACAAAAAAAATTTGTTTAGTTTAGTTTCGTTTTTCGGGTCTGAAATTAAATTAGTTTCGGACGAAATTCGTTTCTGAAAAAAAAACAAAAAACTTTTTCCTTTACTTGGCCTGGCGTGGAATTGATCCTGCAACCTTAGCTATGGCAAGCTTGTCCTCTATCCACTACTCTATAGCCTCTGTACTGTAAGCATAGAAGCATTTGATATATATGAATGCAATATGTAGCATTTGACAGCTGAGAATGACTAATGGGCGGAGCGAGCTGTGACGTCATGGCTTTGGGAGGGGGCGCTCGATCGCCCCCCCTTTCCTGCCCTGCTGGGCTTGTGCTCGGATCAAGGGTCTGGTAGGACTGTTAGGGGGGACCCCACGTTTTTCCCCCCCATTTTTGGGCCTGGGGTTCCCCTTTAAAATTCCTACCAGACCTTAAGGGTCTGGTATGGATTTTGGGGGGAACCCCACGCACTTTTTTTGTGTTATAAGGGGGGGGGGCCCTCCTAACCTTCCTACCAGACCTAAAGGGTCTGGTATGAATTGGGAGGAAACCTCACGCTTTTTTTTTCCATCTTCTGAAGACTGTAAAAAAAAATTTGTCCAATAACGAATTTCGGGAAATCGGGAATTTTGGATTCGTTTGCATTCGTCTTAGCTGTAATTCGGAATTCGGATGCATCCGAATCTCCAAATTTCCGAAAATTCGTCCGAAACGAATTTCGGAACGAACCGAATCGCACATGTCTAGAAAAGGGTTGTTGGAGAGGTCGCAAGGGTGCAGAGGTAGGAAAATATGAGGTCAGGGGGGTTTTCATTGGAGTGAGTGGAAGTGAGTGTGAATTGCATTAGATCAAAGGAGGTTAGTTTGAGGATTTTAGAGGTATCTGGAATGTTCAGATTAGGAGGGATGTTAGAGTCTCCAAGAGTGATAGGGGGTATTTCAGAGCAGATAAAGTAGGGTAGCAAGCCAGAGAAATCATCAAGAAATCATGACATCTATCCTAGAGGCTGATAAATCAGAGCAATCCTCAGAGAAGAGTTATAGAGAAGGTGGTGTAGGGAGAGCTTGAAAGGTGCTTTCTGGGGATAGAGGGATTCCAACTCCACCTCCCTTTCAACTACTGGTTCTGGTTGAGTGAGTACAGTGGGGGCCACCATGAGAGAGGGCAGCTGGAGAGGCAGAGTCCCATTCCTGAAGCCAGGTTTTGGTAACAGGAGATGCAGATGAAAAGATCACTCACAAGATCATTGAAAATTCAACAAAATAAATTTTAGTACCCATTTTTTGTAACATAAAAAACATGGGGTTGCGTTGGGTAAATAGATATCAAACATGCTGAATCTTAAAGTCCATTTCCATCTTAGTAAGTAATTAGCATTTATTGTAGTAATGAAGAGGTGCAGTGATGGTATATGAGTCTTTATTTTCATGACTCACTTTGCAGGCTTTCTTCATTTTGTTATAAACTTTTTTAGGCCTGAATCCTAGAAATTCAAACAATTCTCCACAGGAAATTCAGTCTGACTCCGGGGGTTGGATTGTAAAGCAGGTTGTAAACAGCGGCCCCCCCCCTTCCTGTGATTCCGTGTAACACGGTCACTAAACGCCAACTCTGCCTTTTCACAAAATACACTGTCCGGGGGGTTCATGGAGAGCTCACAGAGTAAGCTCAGTTTTAATATACAAACAATGCTTGCACAGCAGTGGTGGCCATTTGCATGAACATATGAAGAGGAAGGCTAACAAAAAATGTACATTTCTATGTTCATTTACAGCAATTGCATATGCCTGCTTCATGTATACATAGTATACTTTGCTGGCATAAGTTTTTTTGTTTTTTAAATACCTTTGCACATGTGGAAATAGGCTTTAAAATTGCACACGCCTGTAAAGTGGCAAAAAACCACAGTACCCAAAATTGCTCATAGGTGACACTTTCAAAACATTTACTGCTTATTAATTTAGAGCTAACAGTGAGTGATGGTGATTGTCACCTACACTGAAGCTGATGAAGCATAGATCCTAATTTACCAGCTTCTTCTCCATCCAGCCAGAGAAATGACAGCCTGAAACCAGAAATAATAAAATAATCATCACTTCCTGGTTCAGTAAACAGAGGGGTGATCAGCCACTGTAAGTGTACTGATCTCTCTCTAGACAACATGCACACACCCACATTTCCAGTCCTGGTCCTGTATGTTGGACAGTGGAGCCCAGGGAGAGGGGCACATCTTTTAGCAGCATAGAATTGATCTGGTGGCTGTAGGTACTATGCTCCTACAGTGGTTCATTACACTACATAAAAATACAATTAAAAAAGTAAACAGTGTACCCTGATTAAATCCATTGTCAATCATGTTGTTCATCATCGGTTGCATTTTCCAGGGATATAAATCCTGCCAGTAATGACATTTCACAGAGTGAGGATGTTTTCCTGCTGCACTACTGTCACTAAATAACAGATTCATGACAACCAGGGATCCTGGGTAACATGTTTGACCATATATGGTCATGACCAGATTTTGTCAATTACATCACGTAGGATCCCCAGTTGTTTTTATACATTCTAGCAACTGGGGATTCAGTCAATAAAGGCCAGTTGTATACAGTGTATACCCTGTAACATATTTAATTTTGCTACTATGCAATATAAATCAAATTTTTGTTTGATACAAGCCTTTTAAAAATAATTCACAATGTACTTTTGGGTCCATTCTCCATATCTGTAAGGTGAAGAGAACAGAGCAGGGTGCTGAGATAATGTAAACTCAGTGCACAAGACCTTTCATTTCCCCCCACCTCTAACCCCTACTTGTGTACAGACAGAAAGCAAAGGATTTCTGGCAAAATTAATGGGTATTTTTTGTGCTTTTTGAACAGATGTAAGAAAACACTTTAAATGGCACATTTAACTGACCAAAAGTGACCACTTAAGAAAAAATGATTAATTATATTTATAAGGCCTTTTTAAAATGCTAGAAAAATTGTTTTTGTCATCTTTATTTTATGATGTGATAAACATAAGAATGGTACATCTGGCAGAAGCAGAAACAATAGCATATACATGTTTCTTTTGAAGACACAGTACATGCTGTAAAAGGAAATGTTTTACTTCTTGGGAGTCTGATTATGGTACAACAGGAATGAAGCCAAAAGTAAGTGTGGTTCCTAAGTCCATTACCAAAATGTAAAGTCTTTAGGGTTTAATCAATACAGTAAAATTATATCTGTTGTAAAGAGTATATTACATCATTGTATTATTTGAACTTATACTTTGCAAGGACTACATTTATTTTTAGAAAAGCCCAGAAATACTTGCAACTGTGAAATTGCAAATGTGCCTTAAAAGAGAATTAAAGCCAAACCTTTTTTGGCTTTAGTCTTATCTTGGGTTACAGGACTACATTTACTAAATGTAGTCCTGTAACCCAAAGTCAGCATCTAGTTGGCTACTGCCCACTATTTGCTGACAGCACTGCAGCCAGGAAAGATCCTGACAATAATGTCAGGATCAACCCATTACCTGATTGACAGTTGTATCTGCCTCTCTAGAGCCAGCTGTGCCCACCCGTTCCCCTGTCTGTCCCTCCAATAAGCTTTGGAAGAACAGATAGGGGAGGAGGGAGCCCTACAGGGAGCTGTGGCTGACAGTCACCACTCTCTGCAGGGAGACCGAGACCATGAGCTGAGTGATCAGCAGTATGTGATTGCTCAGCTCTTGATTTATAGAGCTGCCATGTGAAACCTGCAGTGTCATCTGCCAGCTCTAAATATTGGGAAGAATAAATTTTACTCTCCCAATACTTCTCCTCTAAATAACCAATAAATGCCATTGTTAGATTCCTACTAATTAATTGTTAAATAATGTAACCAGAAAAACGTTACGAATGTGGTTCAGATTAGGCAAGAACATAATATTAATTGAAAATAAGTCAGAGGATTTGAGATGTGTATGAAAAATATATGCAATAACATACTGGTAAGTTATACAACTGAAAATATTTGTATTCATTCTATATAATTGGAAACCTTCATGGAATAATACTTAGCAGATAAATGCCTTATTTTTGTATTTGCTGAAATAACATAAAATATGAAAATCTACTGGAAATTATTTAAACTACTTTAATAGTGTTGCCTACAGTGTGGTAAGATAAATGATTGCACATTGGATGTGCTAATGTTTGACCGGCTCTTTTCTGTAAAGGCCTCAGTATGTGAGAAAAATAAAGTAGATCAAAGAATAGCATATGAAGTGTGTTTATCTTTGTGCATGTGAGTGCTAATGAACTGGTTCTTCTTCCAGTATGATGTAATACAGACTAAAGTTGTATAAACCTGGAATGGTGATATCTGCTTTCTCTTCACTATGGTAACACATTTAATATAGATTAGTTAGCAATAGGTATTTCATTTTACAATTTTAGTTAAGTAAAACCTATTCTAGAAATTTTCAAACTTATTTTCATTTTATTTTAAGATCAAACTATATGACTTTAGCTGACTTCTGTTAAGCACTTGTGACTTGCAGCACTGAGGTCTACAGTTTGAATCCAGGTTCTACCAAGATGCTATCTGCAAGGAGTTTGCATGTTCTCCATGTGCTTGCATGGGTTTTCTCTAGGTACTCCAGTTTGCCCCCACAATCTTCTAACATGCTTGGTTAATTGGTTTCTGTCTAAAATTGGCCCTAATATGTGTGCATATGAGATAAGGACCTCAGATTATAAACTTCTTGTGGAGAGAGACTGATGTAAATTAATTGTATGTAAAACACTGTGCAAATATATGACACGATTTAAATACCTGTAATAATAAATACATTAATATTCATAATTACAATAATTGACTATATACCCGGTATACCAGACATTTTAAACACATTTGCAATGTTAACCATGTACATGCTATGATTTAAATTATGTTGTGATGTTGGGGTTAATTAAAACTGTAAATACATTAGCACCCTTAACTTATGGCCAATAAGGCAGGTTGTAGTTTTTACTAATTCTGTCAAAAAATTATTCTGATTGGTTGCTATTAGCAACAAATCCTACTTAGTATGCATTTTATTTTCTTTAGCATCCCATGGCAAGTACAATAAAATACGAAAACAGAATATTAGAACAGAGAACTGTGACTTACTTCTGTTATAGGGCATAATTATGTTGGAAAAACATTTTTGCAGCATTCATCATCCAACTCCAAATTCTATTTATTATGAAGGTGCTAAAAAGTACTATTTTACAAATAACATAAAATGAGCAGTATTTTAAAATATGCAAATAGATACCTCTGGATTAAATCTATTATCTAACACAGTCTTATCTAATGATTTCTAGTCATTTTCTTTCAGTATGCTTTTATTTAAATAATGTATTACGTTTTCTCTTGTAAAACCCAAACAATCACAGCACGAGAACACTCATTTGAATTCTATTTTTGTACTCTTCATGTGACAGTAGTTTTGTGGATTTTAAAGATTAAAGCATTTTTTTAATTGCATTGTATTACTTGAAAAATGTAAATGACACTAACTAGCGATTAATTTTAATACCTCTTTTCCCTACTTGTGTCAAAAACCTAGATCTGAAAAGCTTAGTAGTTTTCTCAGTGCTTACATTTCTAAACGTCAGTAGTTTAATGTTGTAAAGGGCCACATTCTACAATTATCTATACAGTGTTTGTGATTATAGGAACATATCATTTAGTAGTGTTGAACTAATTTTTGTGTACCTTATGGACTTCCCTAGATATACTGCTTACAACCACTGCTAAAAATAATGAATACAATTTTAAACACTTATTCAATGGCTCATAGGCAAAGGCATCCAACAGAGGCAAAAGGAGAAATATGAGCAAATTTAAAATGTGACGCCAGGGTTTTTGCACTTGAGTTAAAAGCGATATTTAGACTGTATCTTTCCTGCAGAGACTGGAAGTGTCACCTCCAGGATGATCACACTCCAATGGCCCAGAAACAAAATCAAAGCAGCTTTTGAACATGGATTCTTGCCTTCCAAATCACCTGGCTAGTTAAAGCCCTGCTGGTTTTAATGAAGATCCTAAATGAATTGTTAATGAATGAATGCAATTAACATTTCTTGTAATTGAATACTTCAGAGTTGGGTGATAGATGATGTTTCTCAAACTTCTAAAGTAAAAGGGGAGTTTGAGCACTCATTCGTTCATATTTAACTTCATTTTTTTTCTTTTGACATAGTTTGCATTAGTAACTAGAGATGAGCGTTAAAAAGTTTGTATTCATTGTAAGGTAATAAACAAATGAGCAGATCTTTAAAACATCACTCCAAGACCAGTCCCCATGATCTACTTTTTTAATCTTATTTGCTGAGTTTAGATCCACTAATATTTCTTGTTATCCTCATTTTTTAAATGTAACCCTCCTACCCATGATTATACCAACTTTCCTAACCCACACAATGCATTTAGCCACTCTTTTATGTATCACCAATTCCTCCCAGCTTTTTTCAAGGCCAAAATGTTATTTCCCTGGTCATTTCCCAATCAACCTCAATTGTTCCTCTCCAACTGAACCACAATTAAATTGGTGACTGAATGAGTCCCTCCTCTCTACTTATGAATTTTATAAAACATTTGTGAGGCTATTTAGGCCTACTTTCAGAATAATACGCCTTAGGTATCCTCCATTATCTCCCTATGGGAAGCCCCCAAAGCTACACTGCACAGACCTTGGCAACAGGTTGCAAAAAGCAATGGGAAGCTAAAATGAAAACCTTATTGGCCCAACTCTCTGACCAAGGAAGGTCCTTCAAAAATGAGGGGAATATGCTGATAAGGAGAATGGAAGCACTATTAAACTATCACAACGTCTATCACTAATGAGTCCATATCAAACCAATATACTTTGCCCAGCAAAGTATTTCTATATATTTTTGGCCAAACACTTGCAAGACATCATGGGGGGATTTGTAAAAACTGGAGCAGACAGAATCTGGAGCAGTCGTCCATGGCAACCAATCAGCATCTCTTTCCAGTTTGCTCAGGTAAGATATAAAAATGAGACTAAGAAGTTGATTGGTTGCAGTGCAAATCTGCTCCAGAATTTGTCTGCCCCAGTTGTGATAAATCCCCCCCCCCCATGTGATCACACAGCTGGCTCCAAATCGCTCAGCTTCCCTGAACTTCCTGTCCTGTTAAAGATCACAAAAGAGGGCACAGTCTCTAGCAATTTTTCATCTGTTAGCTTGGAGTAGGGGGGAGAGAGGAAAGAGGAGGGGGGAGCAAGGAGAACAGTGGCTTGCCACATCCATTGTTAGTGATTTAATCAGCATTTGAAAAACTTTATTATCACAATAATTATGTTTCACTAATAGTTAAAGGACAATATTAAGAGGATGCTTGTCACTAGCTGCTAATAGTGTTGTTGCTAACTCTGACACCTGACACAAGATATAGCAATCTGTCAACTGTACTGTAAATAAAAAAAGATCTTTTTTTCAAAAGCATGCTCCCCTTAAAACAGTCCTTAAAATGTCCTAAAAACTAATTTTAGACCTGAGGTCATTAAACAAGTTCTAAAATCACTGCAAATGCTATCCTGTTGTAACTTCAGCATCCGTAATAGGAATACATACTATAGTTTTTTTTTAACAATGCAAGTATAGTGGGACCATTGTCGTTTCCCTTTTAAGAGCAGTGCCACTTTAAGACTGTATGTTGTCACGGAGACTTGATTGGCTCAGCTCTCAGCAGTACTAAAGTGTTTGTGGGAGTTGCAGTTTCATCATAGAGAGAGACAATGTAAATTAATGCTGCACTGGACTACAGCTCCCAGGATGCCTAGGAGGAGGAAGCTAATTTTTTTTTCTCTGGGGAAAGATCTCAGTGCACTGCATTCCTAACCATGTGGAATTGCGGAGAGGACATGCAGGCGCTTGTCTGCTGCCCCTGCCATTCCCAAGGCACCAACACTGTGATCAGAGCAACAGTGGTTGCCTAGGACAAAGGATACCCGCAGTCAGACATCTGAGGCAGCCAGTGATTGGTAGGATCAGTCAGCAGTGATATTGGTTACCCTCAGCAATGACATCTCCAATTTGCAGAAAGACTTCAGGCGGGTTCACATAAGTACACGTCATACATTTGAAGTAGTTATCAAGAACACGGCTGTTGCTGCACAGGCGCTGGATCAATTGTATGGTTTGGAGCTGCATGCCCCCCCCTATGCCGTCGGCTTTCCCGGGCTCCGCTGTCCCCTGTGCAGGCCAGGACCAGCACAGTGGTTCTGCCCTAACAGATTGGAGGGAGTTCAGCAGGCATCTAGCTGATGATCTCTCCTCCAATCACTGGATCCGGAAGTGATGTGTATTACATCACTTCTGCTGTCACTGTGCACAATCCCCCAGCTCTTAGAGCCAGGAGAAGAAGCTGGTGAAGCAGATTTCTGCTTCATCAGCTTCTTTGGGGTCCTTAGGTGACATTTGGGGTCTGGAAGACCCCTGATGTCTCCATAAAGATGACCTGTCACATCCTATTTGTTATTACATAAGGGAAAAAATAAATTTTTTTATTCTATAGGGCCTCTGCTTTCAGAAAATATATAATTGTTTGGGGGGCTTTAAGCTGTTTTCTAGCCAAAATGCAGATTTTATCATGTGTGCAAATAGTAAGAAATTGCTCCAGGCAGCAAGTGGTTAAAGCACATCAAAAGACTCATTTGTGACAGTCTAAATAGGTTCCAAATCTAGTTACTATGTGATTCACTATTACTCATGAGGTAATTAAAGAAATACCTTGACCTTCCCAAGGCAAATTCTCCTTTATCCTTGCCTCACAAACTCCCTTCCCAGACACTCACAGCAGAAGGGTCCCAGCAGCAGAGGCAGTACTGCCAATTCAGAAAGCAGTGGGCAGGACTAGGTGTGGCCAAGTGCTTAATGACAAGCTACGAATTTGGGAGTTACCAGTGAAAACTCTGATAGTCATGCACCCTGCAGAATCTTCTCATTCCACTGTGTGCAAGCAGGCATAACCTGCAGGAGGGTGACAATGCTGCTCTGAATTTAAGATCAGTGCAATAGTACTGGCACTTTATCACAGGAAGTATCATAAGGTGGACTTAAGCAGCAGGATCAACTGGTATATGTGATACTTTGCAGGGAGACCAAGGGAATACAGACAGACACATTTCTTGTACACAAAGAGCATACACGGAAGCCTCATGCTGACAGGATCTCCTCCCCTTGCCGTGGTGAATGACAGCATTTGTCTCCAGTGATGCCTGCTGACAGAGACGCATGCTCTTACTCACATCTACTAATGTATTTGTCTCCTTGAAAGCTGCTCATCAACCACAACACAGAGTGGAATGGGAGAAAGTGCTACATTCACTTGGTTCCCTGAAGGGGGTTTAAAAACAATTAACATTTCAAGGTATTAGACATGTGACCCCGCAAAAAAAATGTTTTGTTTCAGATTGATTTGGATTTTTATTTCTTTCGTTTTTTTCAGATTTTGGATTTGAAATTCGATTGAGTTAGTTATTTGGTTTTTATATTGGTCCAAATATTCATTTCAGATCGATCCACAACAGGAAGTCACATGACCATGCCTATAATGTAACCCCTAATAGACAAAAAAGACGAATTGGCCAAAGAACAGTCACATGTCCGATTTTTGTTTTGAATGGAATTAGGTCGGATTTTAATTTTTTTGTTAAACTTGTGAAACATTTTATGAAACTTTCCCTACAAAGTACAATTTCCCTTGCAAAGAGATCAGCATATTTGCCTTTAACCCCCATGTTTCTAGTTTAGTAATCTTTTAACTTCTAGTAAGAACAATGTGTATGGTCTTTGAAAGCCTGTGTATCATTTTGCTGGAGAGCTGAGTTTACCGCTGAAAGCATCAGAAGTGTGGGCTTCCCACAAACACTGTAATTTGTGAGTGGTGACAGTTTGCTTGGTTATGTGAATTTGTTTCTATTGTCTCCTGAGTCTGGACAGGGGGATTTTAAGTTTTCACATTATTTTCCAGCTCATTTGTAAAGATGTTGGACAGATGATGATTCTTTTTCACTTTATTGCATTTTTTTCCTGCTATGTGTTTTCTATTAGAATTGATGAAAACGCATTGAAACATACCCCGATGCACATTAATGTGCATTGCTACGCATTCTATTTGATGTCAAAACACATCATAACACAAATTAACACACCCTGACAGGCATCCTGATGTGCTGATGTTTATCATAATATGCATTGATGTGCATATTAACAGATGCTTTATGATGCATTTAGATGTGTTACCATAGATTTCAATTAAAATCTCCTCAAGCAAAAATGCAAAGGTGTAAATCCAGCCTTAGAGTTCAGTATTCAGTTTGCATTTATCTAACAAGAATAAAGTAACAATTAAAAAGACTTATCATAAGGAGTTTAAAATTTGTCAATAACAAATATATAAGTAGGGGTCACTGGCATAAGTCTGTTTTTTCCATAATTAAGCACTCTAAGCAAGGTTTTTATTTTTAAGGGATACTGACAATTTCTCTGGTTTCCCAATGTTATTAGAAATCTCTTAAGCTTTATCCATCAGACCCCCTACTTTATCAGTGTAGGCTTTCATTAAATTCCTGACAAATCACAGGTGCTCCTGCCAAGATGACTGAGCGCCTGATTAATCCACCCTATGTACGTCTAGGCTCGGTGTTGCGGAGGTATAATCTTAGAGACAGTACTAAATTTGATGGCAAGAATAAAAGCTAATATAATTTAATGTTCTTAGAAGAGCAAAGAGACAATTTAGTTTACTAGAAATGGCTATTTAAGGAGGATTACTTCCCAAGGAATGAACGGAAAAAGTCAAAGTAGAAGAAGTTGCATCTCTATATACTTGCTGTACAAGTACAGTGATAAAAAATATTTTAAGTCACACTGGGGACACTGGTCTGCATCAGAAGACCACTGCCTTTCCACTGAGGCCCTACATTTGTTCCTTCTCTATATTGTACTAGGCAAGCTATGAGCAGTGATTCTGACACTAGCTTATGACCACAACAGGGTGTGTTTTTTAGCTATAGAGATCAGCTCCCTATTGTGTAAGACTGTAAATTTCATTTAATTCCAAATGGATATTTGTACAAATTTCCTTAAATTCAGACATTTGGATGCATCTGAATTTCCGACACATACGAATAATCTGAATGGTCATTTAATAAAAAATTGGATCCACATTTCGTACAAAACAAAGCTAAATTGCTTTATT
>NW_017308489.1:137384-149442 GCF_000935625.1 Nanorana parkeri | reverse complement strand
GGGGGTTCTTAGTGTGAATGTATTCCAGGGAGAGTGCTTTACTGTTCTATTATTATTTACATCCTTTTTTGTGCTATTTCCTTAAGTTGCCATTTTTTTCATATACATTTTTTGGGGGATTTTTTGTGGTTTAAGTGCCACAGCCTGGCATTGCTGTCATTCTTCTATTTTTGCAGTGCATTTGGGTGATCCATAATACTGTCACCTTTAATTAAAATGGATTGTTCCAATACAGTCCGCTTTGTTAAAGTGAGTGGAGTTCCTGCTAATGCCACTGACCCAACCGATAGCAGTAGCACCACATGTGACATGACGAGCTGCATATGTTTGTCACAATCTGGCACCGAAGCATTTGCAGGCTCAACCAAAACTGGTAACTCCCTCAGTAGTAAACCATCCACTACTGTTACGTCTCGCAGGAGGAGAAGTTCAATTACATCTGTAAAGGAGAGTCAACAGTAGAAGTTGGCCCCTCCTGTGTCTGCGCCCCTTCAGCTGAGCCCCCCTACCTACAAGCTGAAAAGGACATGCAGGGACACTGCACCTGCCATTGCAAGCAGGGTTGGACCCAGGAAATGCTGGGCAGCTACGAGTCTCCAGGACTCTTTCAGGACTCCACTGTAATATACTTACTTTTTCACGATCCGGCTCCGGGTTTCAGGACCGCCTCTCTGGCTCTCACAGGCTGCAGTGTCATGCAGCCCCTCCTCCTCCACAGCTGTTTTAACTAGGGAAATCAATTCCTCATCGTTCAAGCAATCTGCTGATGCTGGGCAACTGAATTCCCGCCCTCCCTCTTTCCGTGTGAATCTATCCATCCATGCAGGATCATCCAGGAGTACATCACCACTATCTCTCAGCAGGAGCTTCTCTTGCCTGCTTCTAACATCAGATCCACACTGCTACTACAACTACCATGGGGTCTGCTCCCACTCCTATCCGCATAGCCTCATCCTGAGCACCTATGCCAGCACAACTGCAAGTATCCTCAACCTTCACTGCTTAACTTACTACAGTTAATATTCCCTGTTATAATATAAAATGATTCCTTATTTGATTATCACATGGTCATTCTCTCAAATGAAGAGTTATATGAAGTAATATAGCCATTCATTATTTATGTGGACGCATGGACATTCTGTTTATATGAAGTGCCATATGAAGTATTACAGCAATTCATACTTTATGTGAACGCATGGACATCCTGCTATATGCAGTGCTATACAAATTATTATAGCCATTTAGTATTCATGTGGACGCTGTGGTTTATGAAGTAACATAGCCATTCATTCACATAGTGAACACATAGACATACTTATGAAGGGATACAGTCTTTTAGTATCCACTTGAACGCATGGACATTCTCCTACACATGAACCTCATGCTGCCACTACCAGATCTAGGCCCCAAACCTCCCCAGTGGCCAAGATACCAGGGATTTTCAGGCCTCATTCTGTTCAACCTCAGCCAGAGGCCACAGCAGAATCCACTGGCCATAACATGAAAAATAAATAAGTCGCTCGATTAGGACAAGGTAAATAAATCACAGTTGTGGAAGAAACTTCATCGCCAGTGACAGGGTCAGCCACCGTTCCAAGATTTAAGATTTTGTAAAAATTGGCAATGGGTGGCTAGCAAACGGGGGCTCATAACCAGATACAGGAGGAGGAAGCTGTGGTTTTTGAGGAGATTGAACCCAGTGAGCCTGTGCTGTTCATAGAGTCAGATATACCTGCACCGCAAGAGGTCACAAGCTCTGGAATGTACTGTTGGATTTTTCAATGACTTTTAATCAAAACCAGAAACCAGTTTTATTTACTCTATTGTCCCTCTTTTCTCTAGTGGATATTGCTGGAAAAAAAACCTGATGGAGTTATGGTCTCCAAATTGCTGGCTGAGCTCATGCACTGCAGCAGAGAAATAGAAACAGAGACTACCGGAAATGCAAACTATTATTATGAATGTGATAGATATTCTTGCAAAGTTTTAATTTCATGTTCAATTCTGAACAGTTTTCACTTTATTCTATTAAAAAAAATATATTAAAGGGTTTATGCATCTTTTTTGCCATGTGTCTGTGCCTATATTGTGTTTACATGCATAATGTGTAATGCTGTATTTCTTCACTCTTTAACTTCTGCATAAATCTGTTGACATACTGTATACATGAACATAAATCTGTCAAAATATTTATGGACATGAATCTGTGGACATACAATGCCTGACCCAAAGAAAAAAATCCATTGATGGAAAAGCCTGGGTCATTCAGTATATTCAGGTAGGCAGCTGATCTAATTTTGTGGCCACATAACCTTGCTGAATTTAGACCTGACCAACTGAAGCAACCCCAGATCATAGCATTGCCCCCACAGGCTTGTAGAGTAGGCACTAGATATGATGGGTGCATCACTTCAGCCACCTCTCTTCTTACCCTAATGTGCCCATCACTGTGGCCCAGGGTAAATAATGAGCTACTCAGATTCCATTGCTCCAGAGTCCAATCTATGCTCCCTATCATACTGAAGCCTTTTTTTTTACTTTCAATAGTTCTTTATTGAAGTGAAGCCTTTTTTTTTTAGCCTCACTGATGAGTGGTTATCATAAGCCTACACAGCTGTTTAGTCCCAATTTCTTGAGTTCTCTTCACATTGTGCATGTGGAAATGCTTTAACTTTCACTATTAAGCTGGCCATACACCTATAGGTTTTCTGCAGATTTTCTATGGTCAGATGGAAAAAGTGCAACAGATTCCTCCATCTACGCTAAACTGTGTGAATGAAGGAATCTACCACTGGGCCAAGCTTCAGTATCATGCCTGTTGGCCCTGCTGGCTCTCAAAACACCTGAACATTGCCTTCATTCAATCAGCTTGTTCAGGTATTTTGACAGCCAGCGGGGGAGACTAGCAATATACTGAAGCTTGGCCTAGTGGAAGATTCCTTTATCCACACAGTTTAGTGTAGATGGAGGAATCTGTTGCTCTTTTTCCATCTGACCATAGAAAATCTTTAAGTATACAGTATGACCAGCTTTAAATTTTGTTATGAGCTCTATTATTCTTTTTTACAATCTGATTTCACCAAAAGTTTAAGTAACTTCTGATCATGATCATTCAAGATTGTTTCCTCGAAAATGATGGTTCACCACTATCCTTCCAGGTTTTTAGAATGCGTTGGACAGTTCTTAACATCATTTTTGTATTTTCAGAGATCTTAGTCGTTTTCTTTGCTTGATGCAGGCCAGTAATTTGACCCTTCTGAAACAGAGTTAAATCTTTTCCACCACCGCAGGATATGTCTTCTGATATGGTTGTTTAAGTAATGAGAAGCTACTCATTGTATAAGTTAGGGTTAAATAACTTGTTGCCAGATGCAGTATATAAATCACTGCAGTAATAATGGAAGGTTATAAAGCTAAGCAAAAATTTGCTTAGCTAAATCCAGATGGTGACTTTTTTGGGGGCCAGGCAGTGTACTTATGTACATAAGTTGAAGAGTGAGGAAATAAAGCAATACATATTATGCAAATATGTCCACAGATTTCTGTACATATATACATCACAGATGTATGTACACATACAGTATATTTCACCAATTTATGTACATAAAAATGTCCATGGATTTATGGACGTTTATGAAATCCCAAGTAGTTTGAGAATCAATGTCTGCTTGATGAATGTGTATTTCTGTCTACTTTAGGTGTGGACAATTTGTGTTTCTGTCACTTGTGGATGTGTATTGCATATCTAGTCTTGTCTTGTTTGTCACATGAAATTACAGGTGCAGGTAACAAATACAGAAAGGGTAGATGTGTAATATGCATAACAGCACTCAAGGCAAAACACATTTTACACACATTCTCAATCTAAATTAACATCTTCAATGTTTTAACATTAAATACTATTGTCATCAATATGAGTGCAGTACATGAGCTGAATGGAAAAGGAAAAAACTTCAGTGCTTGTTTTGTAACTAACAAATATTGGTCTGTAACCGCAAATATCTACACAACAATGTGTTTTGGCAACAAACTATCATTCTTTAATACGACCGTACTACTTCCGGTTGTTTCCTGTCAGCCAGGGTGACTGATCTTGTATCTGTCCCTGTAACCGCAGGCCGCTGGTAGTAGGTGGACCAACTGTGTACCTACCACAGCTTTTCACATGCTATATCTAGCACATAACAGTGCATCAAATTACTGCAGATCTTAATCAGGGATCCTCTCAAATGATCTCTGAACGCACTGTTCGCTGTACACTGCATCGTATGGGATATGGAAGCCGAAGGCCTGTTCGAACACCTTTGGTCTAGTTTATCTCACAAATATATATTTTTATGTATACATGCTGAAAATGTTTTTTTTTTTGCAATAATAGTGTCAGATGAATTTTACGCCATCATTAAAATAAATAAGAATATAATAATAAAGTGTTATTAAAATAGAAGAAACTTTCCAAAAATTGTCATAACAAATCCACACTATTCATTATATATACTGAGGTTCACCGCACGATAAAATTATGTCAACTATAAACAGTTCATATATCATTCAACTTTTTATATTCATTGTTCATTTTTGCAAGTGTATTAACCAGATAGACTAACATTTTCTATTAAATAGCATGCAACCTTAAGAATCCAAAAAAATGCTTAAATTTGAATAATCAGCTTAGAAAAATCACTATTATACAATAAAAGTTAAGTATCCATGAAATTGTATTGAATAGGGTCTAAATAGAAATTTTAAATACAAGAAATAGCAAACACTTCAACTGTGAACTAGTGAAATCACTAGGCACAATTATAGTCAATTATTTTATGGTAGCAGGAAGGCAAAAAGTTACCAACGTACTCCTTGAACAATCCCTAATCGCTACAGACACAAACATCTGGCACTTAGTTGCAGTCTTTACCAATATGCTTGCAGCTGATATGGCAAATTTAATTTTTGCTGCTAGCTTTTCATTAAATTACCAGCACCAATTTGAAGTCTCTTATCAAAACACTCGGAATGTCTTTTTTTTTATAACAGCTTAATTAGTGGATAGGTCATTGCCATACAACATAACATGTGCTTTGACTTAGCATCATTTTGGGCAGATGTTAAACTATTGACATTTTTTTTGCACTTTTTGTGTGTGCAAAAGTCTCACATGTTAAAGTATAATTAAGAAACACTTTGATCAATAAACTCTTTGAAGACGTAAAATTATTGTCTTCACCACTGCAACCATTGGATTTCTGTGTGCCCTTCCCTGGGCTTCAGGTTGGGAAGCGCATACTCATCACTTCAGAGAAAGTCCCCCGATCCCCCTCTTTAGGGCTACATGTCCCTTGGTTCCAAGTGCCATCAGCATCATGCATGCTTGCCCTGTTTAGTCCTCAGCACAGGCAGCATCATAGAATCAGATTGGAGATTGGAATCAGTCTTTCTCCTGGAAGTGCATGTGACATGGTGGCTCCATAGCACCCTGTGAAGTAGCAGAGGCAACTGAGGGGCAAGCAGTGATCTTTGGGACCACTCAAATGAGAGGAAGGGCAGGACACAAGTGAGTACAAAATTTGGCTTTTGTAATTATTGTTAAAATATTAACGTTTAAATAAAGATGCAAGCTTTCAGGATGTCTTATATTAATTATTTAGGTTTTATATATAAAAATCTAAGGCATCCTTAAAGCTTGCATTTTTAAAGCTGAACTCCAGGAAAAACAAAAAACATCCCTTTACAGTGAGGCTGCCCCACACTGCTGGGGTTTAATTCTTATTACAGTCTAGGGTACTTGGAAAAGGACTTTTACTTACCTGATCCTCACTTGCCTGGCTACAAGCCCAGCACCATAGCCAATTCCCCCCTATGCTCCAGCAGTCAGAGGCCACTGACTTGATCAAGCACAATGCAAGGCCCAAAGCCCTGCATTATATGTGGGGATGGTGAGGGACAGTCTACAAGCAAAGGTGAATGCTGCCTCCCTGGGAGAGGGAATCAGTTAAGTAAAATTACTTTTTCTAATACCCTACCTTAACAAACACCTTAATAAGCATTTAACCCTTGCAGTGGGGGCACAGCCCAACTACAATGGACATTTTGTATTTTCTGCAGGGATAGGCTTACATTGTCCAATAAAGGTAACTTAATTTAGCAAATAAAGGGTATCACTTAAACTCCAAACTTTCTGCATTAATTAATGGCTAACATGAAAAAAATACTCTATCACTGTAGTTATTCTGAGAATAATTATGGTTCATATGGTACATTTTGAGATTTCCAAAATACAAAATTGCAGATAAGATTTTTGTTTCAAATTTAATGGAAGTTTATGAAACAACTGGCCTCATAAAGATGTAATGCGGCAGAACATTTTTTTTATCACCCCACAATAATTTGAAACATCCCTTTATTTCATACTTGTCATGAAACATGAGATGGAGCAATGGATTGTAAGTGGCAATACAAACTTCTCTTCCTACTTCCAACATAGATGACAAACTAAAATGTCAGTAGTGTTAACTTAATAATGTACTTGTTAGATAAACACATATTTGGTATTTTTTTTAAATCTGAGCCACTTAAAATGTTTCATAAACAAATTCAGCTGTAATCTAGCTTTCATTTTGGTGAAAGAAGCAAGCATTTTGAATGAAGTTTGTAAATGCTAATAGAAACAGGTGGTATTTTAAACTGGAAAGCAAGCACTGCTGAGCCCATTTATATTAGGTAATTACACTTCTCATTACCTCTTTCTGTCTATGCCAGATTGGTTGTTAGTCCATAGGGAGCATATGTAAGAATTGTCTTTTCAAAATTACTTAATATTTGTTTTCTAGGAATTGTCAGGCCATAAAAGTTGACTTTTAGGAAAGAATATTTTTATTCTTGCTGTAACAAAGAAATCCCAAGCTTTTTTTAGCTTTACACATAGGAGAATCTCACTCAGAAATAAACAGTTTTCAATATCAGTGGACATTGTCAGAACTGAGTACTAAAAGTCAGAAAATACATAAAGCAGCATAATCCTAAACTGATTTGTGGACTGAGAAGATTTACAGACTATATGTTATCAACAAATTGTGGATCCTTTCACATAGTCACGGTTTGAAATCTTGCCACAATTTTATATAGTCTCTAAATAAAGTATGTTTCATTTATAGATGGCAGAAATATTTATGAACAATTTTAGAAATAAGAGAACTAAAACCAGGGATGCTCCTAGACTTTTTGCTGCCTGGAGGTAAATTTGTAAAAAAAATGTAAACAATTACTGCTCCAGCGGTGTACAATAAAACACACACTGCTGGAACTGCCTCTATGCACTAACCTGTCCACTAAAAGACAGCAGTTTAGCGGACGGGCTAGTGTGAACAGCTCCTGAAGCAAGGAAGCACATTCTGCTTCAGTGATCATAGAGCAGATCAAGGAATGACATTCCTTGGTCTACTCCCGATCTCCACCTTGGGTGCATTTGCTGAGATCCCAGGCTCCCCATAGGAGAGGGAGAGCTCAGAAATCATACTGGGGGGTTCAGCAAGTGGGCAGCACACATACAGTATGGTACAAGTGCTTTGGTGGCTCTATAGCTGCCCAGATCTCGTATACTCAAAAAGCCTCCCCCTCCTCTAAAAAATTACACCAAGATTGGTAAAATATTTAAGAGGAGGTTGTGCTGAGTTAATAGATACCAACATGTCAACCTTTAAAATTGCGTGTGCCAAAAGAGGTAACCAATAATAATGACTCTAGAACTGTTGCTTTCACTAGGGCATATTTTTATTTTATTTAACTTAATTGTTTAAAAAAAAACCTTGTTTTACATTTTTTTTTACCTAAATGTATTACTATCTTAAGGAAATCACAAGCAATCGCAAGTCAAGAAGTTCCATCTTTCACAGTTCTTTGACAGATCTCTGCAAAAGGTGTACCTATTGTAAGATTTTCCACAAATTCCTGTTTTGATGACAATTTAGATTTTAGAGTACCAGTCACTTTTTATCCTGGAAGCTTTTTATGAGCTCACCAACTGCCCCAGGAGACCCAAGAAAATGACATATAAGTGTGCATGTGCAATATGACCCTCAAGGAGACCCCATACAACTGTGAATGGATGTCCATACTTAATATAGTCTTTAATATAGACTGCAAATAACTGCAATAAGTATGTTTACATAATATTGCCCCTTATGAGACCCTTGAAACTTTTAAAATTTCTGCACACAGAAATTCAGGAGACTTCAGTTTCAGGAGACCCAAAAAATGTTGCATACACGTCTTCATACAATAGTTAAATTAGTACTTTAAGCTGACCTCGCACTAAATAGCTGGTTTACTTGGACCACCGAAAGATCATTAAGCCGATGTCAGACAGGAAAGTCTGCTGCTAGAGACAAATTGCCACCAGAAGGATTGATAAAAGGGACTGCCTATCTATCCCGATGAAATCACTCCCTCGGTAGCCAAATGCAAGATGCAAAATGTTGCTTTGTTGCTGACCTAAAAGCTGCTACATTGTGATTGCTAGTGATGACAGCGACATTCTGCTGCCACGGCTACAGATTCAGCAATTCCATAGGGACAAACAGCCAGCCTCTTAGTGTACCTGCTGGTGACTGGACCCGCGTAACAGAGGTCACCCGTATGACATCAGCCTTATAACATCTCATGCTATCAAAGAGTGGTAATTATAAATGCCTGGTTTTAGGGCTGTAGATAACAGTTTAAGCTTCTTTAGCAGGTTCCAGATAGTCTGTATTGCTCCATGCGCCAAGTGGGCCAAAACGTGTGAAAGCAACACTAACTCTTATCATGCCATATATTACACCACATCTTTAAATCTCAGTTCAAAACCTTGTATGTCTCTATTCATCATTAAGCAATAAAAGTGATAGTTTATGCAAGCTTTCATCTTCACAGTTACAGAATTTGAAAGACTAGCCTTATCGAACAAAAGATACATATTCTTTATTTAAAGAACGCTTAGTTGACTTTTGTGAATGACAAACAATACCCTTGAATAATGATTTTCATATTTGTCTTGATACCAGTATCAAATAGTTTTAGAAAGTAAAGCTCTCCTTAGTCAAAGAAGCTACCAAAGGCTTTCTTTGTTTTGAAGTATTTGTTTTTGACAGATTTAAAAAGCCAGAGATTCATGCACTTGCTATCCTGAGGAATTGCTTCTGAATGTCCTCATGCTTCTTGTCAATCCACTGGTCACTGCCATTTGAGAACAAAGAGCATGAAAGTTGCCTGCAAACCTCTATGGATTAAAGTGGTTTACTTTCTCAGTGGGCCGCTGCACAGTATGATATTAAAAAATTAAACAGACCAAAAGATTCATTAGAATCTTTTAACTGCTTTCTTGAAACATTGGTTTTAAGCCTTTTATGCTGTCATTTTAAACTTCAAGGTCAATTGAAAAGCAGTGACATTGATGCAGGATTTAGTCAGTTTATTAAAATAAATAAAAACTGTGTATGGAAATCAGAATATAACGTTTCGACCATATACCACTGTTTTCATGTGCAAAATCTTTAAGGGAGAACTATGGGGTCAGTGCTTTTCCCCATATTTTTCCTAGGGGTCATGGGAGGACATAAACTAGCGTCCCCCCGTGACCCAAAGCTCAGTATATCGTGAGCTACAGCTGATGAGATCCACCTGTAAACTAGAGGCAGAGCCAACTGTGCCCGCCCCCTCCCCCGTCCTTTCTGCCAGTCAGCGCTGGAGGATCGGAGTGAGGAGGGGGAATCCCTGCAGGGAGCTGTGAGTGACAGTCACAGCTCTCTGCAGGGACATAATTGAGAAGTGAGTGAGCGACGGTATGCGTTTGACCTAATCTCTTAAAACGTGGATGTGACACATGTACAAAATGTATCCATAGGACAGAAACAGTTAGCATTTGTTCTGGTTGCACACAGATTTTCTAGCATGCTGGAAGTCTACTGTATAGTATGTACCGAGTACTAAGGGCCATGCCACACCAGGAACTTTGTAGTAGAGATTCATAAAAGCTACAAATCTCTCCTTTCCTCCCCCTTTTTTTAGCTGACTATGGATAGCCAGTTGTAGCAGGCTATACATTTTGCTTGGGAAAAAATGCGTGAATATGCATTACCCTAAATTATGTAAAAATTATTACCAATAATTAGAGTAACTTAGTGCAGCTACAACAAACATGTGTCAAAAGATACCTGAAAAATATTGAAAAAAATATATGTATAAATGGAGCTCACTCCTAATAAATGTGTTTGTATATATATATAAATATAACAACTATTATTTAATTTATACTAAGACTAGTGTCCAATCAACAATCTGTAATGAGACTATTAGGGATGGGTTTGATTTTCACAGAACAAACTATCAGGGCGCTCGGCAAGCGAACCCCACAAGGCACTGTGCATCGCCATTCTGCATTCTATTTATTTTTTTGTTTTATTTTTTATTTCGTTGCGTCGTCGTGGTGGAGAAGGCTGGATGTCGTGATTGACCCTGGATTACGTCGGTGGATACATTTTGGTTTTTTTTTTGTTTTACAATAAATTATTGTCTTTTGTTTTTTTTTCCCAATTAAAGGATTGGCCTCTTTTTTTTACAAATTTGTATTTAACCCTTTCGTGGGGGGCCGCATCTGGATGCTCCTCTATTAAAGGGGAACCCTGATGTGAATAAGCCCCCTGCCCGCAAACCCACAACCAACGCCCCAGGGCTGGAGGGGAAGAGGCCCTTGTTTTTAAAGTTTTTTTTCATTGATACGTCTCTTAGGGCAATACCCGAATCTCCATACCCTTTTTATGGCCAATAAATTGCATATAATCCTTCAAAATGGGGTCAATTGATTTAGCCCCATAGACTTGCATTGAGTTCGAGTTCAAGTGTTCTTTTTCCATGTTCTAAAGTTCAAATTCAAACCGAACAAGGGAGTGTTCGGCCCATTACTAGAGACTATAATTAAAGCAGCAGCCATTAATATAATCACTCTACTCTGTACTTATTTCCAATGCTCCTTAGCTCCACCTAGTGGCAATAATTTATTTTACAACACTACATTCGAACTGGGAAAACTATATTAAGAATATTAATTTTTTGGCTTTATTTGCCCACAAAATGAGCATTCACAGATATTTGCAAGATGAAGGGGCCCTGTAAATTGTTTATAAAAACCCTCCCCAGAGCCCAAAGCCTCTGTGTTTGCTTAGAAATCTTCACTGCTGTACAAAAAAAGTAACTGTGTATATTCTTACATGATTTTTCATGACAATGTGATCCAAAAGCATTATGTGTGTGAGTCCCAACACTCTGTGTAAACAGAGAACTTACCAGAGCAAAATTACATCTTTATTATAGAAAGGTCTAATAATGCTTGTTTGTATGTATCCTCATGTCCAATATTAGAAGTTCAAATCTTCCCCTCTCAATCATGCAAAAATAATAAAAAAAAACTCCAGTAGTGTACACCTTTCTTAAAACATTCATTGAACATAAAAAATAAATGCATTCACCTGTATATGTGCTGCATAACCACACCATTTGCCAAGCACATATGTGTATTTAAACCCCAGCAGGTAAACAAGATGACTCACTTTCAGTGTAGACTTTCAGGAGAGGACAGCCCCACTTCCTGATGTGTACACAAAGAACCTAAATACTCTTATTATTACTTATTATGCACATTAGTTACGATGTCACAAACACTCAGTCATGCTGCAAGCAACTGGACAAGACAGGGCAAGAAATCCTGACAGCAACAAAACAAACCTCCAACACACCTAACAATTGCACACATTCATGATAAGTTTGAGACGCATGGTACTATGTGTGATGTGCACAAGGGAAGATCCCGGAGGACTCGCACAACAACAAGTCCTGCTTCTTCTGCTATGGTGTTGAAACAGTTAACAGTTTACACAACATGTCTGGACACTGATGGTAACCCCTTTGAGCACCTCTTGTAATTGCAGAAGTCAAAAGTTAGGTTTTTTCTTTCTTAAAATGTGTATACATTTTTGGCACCCTCTGTATGTATTTATGTATGTATGTATGTATGTATGTATGTATGTAT
>NW_017308489.1:130792-137073 GCF_000935625.1 Nanorana parkeri | reverse complement strand
ATTATATATATATATATATATAGTGGCATTGCATGCAAATACCACAGTGTTATGTGGTTTCAAAGTCACCCAGGATTCTCAGCCAGAGGGGCTGAGTGGCCCCAGGAAGGCATTGCTTTTACTAGGAAAGAGTTGGCTTTTCAGTCCTTTCTGGGTTTTCTGGCTCTGGATCACAGTTGGGATCCTGGAGCCAGGCGATTTAGAAGAGAATTGGGAGGGATCAAATCTCCATTCCTGGGTCCATGCTTTAGTAGCGACCAGCACCTAATTGTGCACCTGTGTACAATCCTCATGAAAAGGGTGCTGGCTAGTGTTGAGGGCTCCACCTGGGAGACAGGAGAACTCCACCCAGGAGTCAGAGTGGTGCCCAGTGCAACAGGGAGCCGCGGGTTGTAAAGAAGTTGTGCAGATTAACATGGCACTGAGGTTGTCTGGAGGAAACAGACAGTGGCCCTGAGGATTGAGGTCAGAGCAGCAGTGCTGCATGAGAAAAACATTAAAGGACTGGGACACTGAGTGTGGTGTTGGGCAACCTGAGAATGTTGAGCCAATATGTGTTGTTAAGCTGAAGGCAAACTATTATATCCTCAAAAGCTAGCTACTGTATATTTCCCATGAACATTTCTCAGGCATATTTTGTCTGTATTCACTAGTTCAAGTTTTGATCAAAGATGGTAACCATTTGTGAAAGAAGCATGACAAGTGGGATGGGAGTAATTGTACTGTCCCAGTTGTTCATATAGTTTTTCCAAATACAACACTCTAATTTATATTTCAAGATAAACCTGCTTAATCTCTCCCTTTTTTATATTGTGGTGTAAACAAGATGCTTACATACAGTCCAGCCACTGTACAATATTTGTGGCTATTGTCTCTCAAATTATATACTGTAAGGTTCATTGGAAGATAAATATGCCTAATCTCTTCCTCCTTCCTCTTATATCACAGCCTTACCAAGCTCGTTACATACTGTCCAGCCGCTGAACAATATTTGTAGCTATTGTCTCTCAGGTAGTACACTACAATATCTGGGAGCTTAAAAAACTATATTGCTCTCCACAAGTCCCTTCCCGCAACGGTGTTAGACCATCGTACGGACCCCTTTGGCAGATATCTCCTCCTGAAGCTGTCACTCTGGGGTAGGGTCTTCACTCTCGCCAATTTTTATCTCCCTAATACGGGCCAAGCAGCTGCCTCTGTTGAGTATTTCCGGATTCTTGAGGACTACGCTGAGGGTACGCTATTGGTGGGTGGGGATTTCAACCTTACTCTAGCTCCCAGCCTAGACTCATCCACAGGACGCTCAGCTGTATCCTTTCCCAAACTGCGTAGTGTCAAACAACGCTTGACCCGCCTCCGTTTACTGGACATATGGAGGGTGCTCCACCCTCAGTCCCGCAACTACACGCACTATTCTACAACTCATCGCTCTTACAGCAGACTGGACTATGTCTTTGCCTCCCATCACACGCTTGACTGGACCCCTGACTGTGACATTGACCCTATGATATGGTCAGACCACGCAGCAGTTACGCTCACGTTGCGGATCCCTCAGGCCCAGACCAGGGAGTGGACCTGGCGGTTGAATGACTCCTTGCTCACTGACCCTCAATGTGCTACGGCCATCCTTGACGGGCTCACGCATTTCCTGGAGATTCATGCGTCAGACACTACTCCACTGCCGCTTCAATGGGAAGCATTGAAGGCGGTACTACATGGTTTTTTCATCCAACAGGGCGCTAGGCTGAAAAGGGAACGGTCTCGTCTTGTCCGAGAGGCCATCCAAACCCTGTCAGTTCTGGAAACCCAACACAAACACTCACCCTCCCCGGAACTTCTGATGCAGGTATCCCAGGCTAGACTGCACCTTTTGGAGCTCTTGGATCTGTCGACTCGCAGATTTCAGGATAGGCTAGCTTCACGGGCGTACGAGACCCGTGACAAATGTGGGAAGGCCCTGGCCAGGTCCCTACACCCCAGAACCGCCTCTGCCTATATTCCCCAAATCCAATCCGCGTCCGGTGCTTATGTCAACTCACCCTCGGAAATACAGCGCACCTTTGCGGATTTTTATAGCGCCCTCTACAATCTATCAGGGTCAGCGGCCCCCTCCCCAGATCGTGACCAGGAAACTGCAGAGTATGTCCAGCGCACGGCCCTGCCGACCGTAGCAGACTCTGAGGCGGAAGCCCTGGAGTCCCCCTTCACCATCGATGAATTACACTGCGCACTTAAGTCAACCCCAACCGGGAAAAGTCCGGGGCCCGATGGTTTCACAGTGAAATTCTTTAATTCATTCAAGGATACACTGACCCCCTTCCTTTTGCGGGTGTTCCACTCTATAGCGCAAGGCGCATCCTTCCCTGCTCAATCACTTGAGGCGCATATCTCGCTGATACCTAAACCGGGTAAAGATCACTCCCTATGTACAAACTACAGACCAATCTCCCTCCTCAATGTGGACGTGAAGTTATTCGCCAAATTGATAGCCAATAGATTGACGCCGCTTCTCCCGGGGAGTGATCCACGCGGATCAAGTGGGGTTTGTGCAGGGTAGAGAGGCGTGAGACAACACCATCCGAACATTTAGCGTGGTATCCCCTTGCCCTGTGCACATGCCCCGTGTCGGGATGTAGTGGGTAGAAATACCACAGACGACCCTGGGCCTAAACCAACATACGGTATGCCTTTTATACATTGTACTACAAGTGCCATCATTGGTCTTGCTGAACCATAACCGCTCAGATACTGTTGATTATTCTGCTGCTGAATGTTCACTGGCCTATTGGCCTATAGTCTATTGCCTTACACATGTACTTTCTGTATTTTGTCAAAACCCCATGTCTATGTTTATTTTTGTTGAGGTGAACTTGTTGCTTTGCCTTTTTGTACTAAACTCTTAAACTTGAATAAACTCAGATCGAACTAAAAAACTATATGCATGGCTAATTAACCGGGGTAGGGCTCCCTTACAACATAAGCATTTTTCTGCGCAAATGAATACGCGCAGAAACGCATTAAACATAAATAAAAAAACACTGCATTGCACTGTGCATTGTTCAGACTATTGCGGCGGCCGCACAGTACGAAAACTGGTGTCCCGGAAAAAGTGCAAATTTATGGGTGGTCTCCGGGCGTTTCGGCTATAGTAATAGCCGCAAAAGTGTGGAAACCATGCGTATGTTACCACTTGCACGGTTTCATTCCAAATGGTTGTGAATGGAGCCTAAGAGGCAAGGATTTGGGTTTTAGGGCACTGGGCTGACTTTTCATTGGGGTACACTTTACACTGTAAAGATGATTTGCATGTAAATTAAAGGGGAAAGGCTGTGCTAGAGAAGATGTTTATGGAAAGGTTGCAGAAGTATTAATATTAGAATTCTGGGGTATGAGAATAAAATAATGTTACACAGGGATCAGACATTAATGGAGGGTAAAATAGGGGGAAGATAGGGGAGGGTTATGCCAGGTGATAAGGTGATTCCCACGTTACAAATAAATATTGGCTAATACAGGATTATTTATACTACAAGATATGGTAAATACAAGTGCAAAATGCAACAATCAATTAAAGTGTTTGTTCACCAATACCAGTGATCTGCCAAGCAAACTAGGAGAGTTGGATGCTTTGGTGCATGAAGAGCACTTTGATTTAATTAGTATTGCTGAATCTTGACTTTGTTCTTCAGATGATTGTGCTGTTAATATTCCTGGCTATGCTTATTTCTAAAGACTAAGGGTAAAATGAAAAGGAGGCAGTGTCTGTCTGCAAGTGATCTAAAAGTGAATGTAAAAGAGGACCTTGATAATGGAGAGGGTGATGGTGCTGAGGCATTATATGTGAAGTTACACAGGGGTGTTGGTGGAAAGTTGATCACTTTAAGGTCCTTGAAAAGGACAAAAGTCGATATATCTCATCGCACTCCTGACCGGAGAATGCCCAATGTACCAGGGCGGGTGCAGCAGCGACAACAGATGCCTCCGTCAAAACGTACAAAAAAATAATAAAGTCACCGGCACTCCAAATAATCAAGTCAATAAATGTATTGACCCAAGTGATAACACCTCTAGCAACGTTTCGAGACCAGAGAGTTTGCCTGAGGAAGGGACCACCTGGTCCCGAAACATTGCTAGAGGTGTTATCACTTGGGTCAATACATTTATTGACTTGATTATTTGGAGTGCCGGTGACTTTATTATTATTTTCTTGAAAAGGACAATGAGGCACTCTTTGCTTCTGGAGGAGAAGATATTTAACCTCAGTGCCGATCGGTGCGCCCCCTCTGTCCACAGTCCCCCCCTTCGCTGGTCCCAACTCTCAATCTACGCTGTCCCTGGTGCAGCCCGAGACCAGCAAGGTATCTCTGTGACAGGGTATCAGAGGGAGATCAGCACACAAGAGTGTAATGTAGGGCACTACAGAACCATTCATTATCAGGTCAGATTGAAATAGAAGCCAAAAAAGTGGCCCACTTGGCTCATAAGAAGACTTTATAGGTAAGAGGAAAATGTATTAGAGGACTTAAAGTGATCCCACTGGAACCAGACAATAGGGTAAGTCTCAGAGCTACACTCCTCCTTGTAAATCAGTTATTTCATGGACTCAGTCACATTCTGTTCACACACCTACTCTCCCATATCCTTAGTCCTCCAATGTGTGATAAGGGGATCAGGTTGGATTGTAAATATTTTACCCCAAAGTGAATAATTATGGGGCCCAGTCCGCATATATGAGACATAGTTCCCTCTCTATGTAAACACCTTCAGCTATGGTCCAATACCTTAGGATCAAAAATAGGAATTTTTCAAGGGCATCATGAGGCCATAGTGGCAGTTGAATCTGGGTTAGGTATAGCTGGCGCAAAAAGAATGGATAAGTCCCACAGAATTACTAGTCTGTTATGGCTAACCTGTGGTTGCAATAGGAAGCCCCAATAATATGGCATATCACATTCCCAGAGAGCTTACAACAGGGACTTTAGTGCTCTTCACAGGTCAAGTGTTTGTCTAGATAGGTCATACAAGAGAGAAGTGTAAGCACCATCAAAATTGTTTTCTCCTTAACCGCAACAATTATATCTTCCTTCACATGAAAATAATGAATGCAACTAATTACATCCTGGGGCCTATTGGGAGAAGGATACCTCATTCCTAGGGACCCATGGGCTCTATTCAGAAGAAGGTGGTTATCTGGTAATCAACCCAATAGTGAAATTAAATTAAATATGCCCTGAAGAGCAGGGATCAGATCTTGCAGGCCTGTAGCCTCTGGTATGCCTCGTCTATAAATGTTATGTAATCTATTCCTATTCTCTGGGTCATCAGCCAGTCTGGTTTCCACATCACCTGTCTCTGCTCTAATGTAGAATATAGCCTGAGCATGTTCTAGGACCTAGTTGTGCACATTTAATTCAGTTTTTTTAAGAGATTTCAAGTCAGTGAACATAACTGTCCAAGTTCTCTCTAGTGGGCAGGGAATAGATTTGTTCCTGCATATCCCAGTCACTGGGTGTAGAAGCAGCAGTACCATTCAGTACAGGCAATGGTATGGCAGAGAGAGGAGGGCTGTCAGGGTCCAATGCAAGGTTGGATGCTTCTCAGGCCGAGTTCATATCCACCACGCTGTTGGCCATGTGCGTTGGTTGGGGTGGTTGAAAAAAGTACTTAATGACTGATTTCTGCAATCCAAACCCTCCAAGGTTTGTTACGAAGGGTTCCCCTTTCTTTCCCCCAGCTAGTTTGAGGTGGTTTCGCACACTTCCTCAGCCCACCCCCTCCCAGGAAAATAATTACAGGGGTACATTAGTACCCCTTACACATTCCCACATAGAGCTAAATTCTAATAAACACACACCCCTTGAAAAAGTAATGTAAAGAAGAAAAGAAGAAGAAAAATTGCACTAAATCATATGGGAGGTTGCAGTGCAAATAACATGGACAAAATGGGGCTCAAACCACCAGATTGGGGGTGGTTATAGTGTAGTTTTTATTGCTGTTAATTGTGCCATCCCTCATTTACCTTTTCCAGCATATAATTGCTCTTCCACTTCTGCCTCTCCTTTGGGAAAGTCCTGCTTTCCGCCCTGTCCATCACTGTGCAGTTTGGCTCATCATCTTGGTACTGCTCACTGGGCCCCATCTAGATGACAACACCAGTTGTTGGAATTATGGTTCTGCCACATGGCTGTTGACTTCTGCCTAGAGGAAGGTCTAGTGCTCAAACTATTCAATTTTCTCTAGAAGTAGACAGAGTGAAGGGGGCTGGCAGAGTATAAATATTA
>NW_017308489.1:127080-130506 GCF_000935625.1 Nanorana parkeri | reverse complement strand
GGGGGGGTAATTCAAGTGGATTAATAACTAAATATTAATAACCATATAAGATAGATAGATAGATAGATAGATAGATAGATAGATAGATAGATAGATAGATAGATAGATAGGATAGAAGAGAACCAAAGGCAATATGCACATACTGTAGCTATCATCTTTTCTGCAACCTCTGCTTATGACTGCTTCTGCCGCAAACCAAAAATGAGGTTCTCAAACAATTCTGCTAGCCAGTTTCAAGTGTCCTGGTAGGATTAATGGAGGATGAGGAATATGGTACAAAAGCAATGCCAGCTTATTTCTTACCAAAAATTACAGTATTTTGAGGAACCGCTTTTGCCAGTCAATCCATCTGGAAAAAGTATTTTGTTTAAAGCAATACTAGTAAATGAATGCTGGTTGCAGTGCTTCTGCTGTCTATAATTTAGTAGCCAAAAATATACTGACAAAGTACATTGTGATCAAGACTGTCCCATAACCACCAGGATGTTTACACCCTTCCTGTCCAGGCCATTTTTCAATATTCAGAGCTGCAGGACTTTAACATTTATTCAGTCATGCAATGCTGTATGCTGAAATGAATTGTATAACTTTTTTGGGGGACAGGTATAGAGCTTTCTTTTGGTGGTATTTATTCACCACTGAAACAGTTTTTCCTACTGTATGTTATGAAACATTTATTATCACCAATTTTCTGGTAAAATATAAAAGATGTGATCAGATCAGATAAATAGACACCAAGCCTTAAAGTTGTGCACGCCCACAAAATCGCAAAAAAACTACCATACCCAAAATTTGCCATAGGCGACACTTTCAAAGCTTTTACTGCTCATCAATTTAGTGTTATCAGTGATTGATGGCCCTAGAATTATTGCTCATGCTCCGACGTTCACAGTGATATGTAACATGTGCTGTGTAATGGGTGCAATCATCATTTGTATGTGTGTATGTGGGAGCAGAGGACTTAATTTTTTTACATACGTGACTTTAATTTTTTTTTTATGATTTACATTTTTTTATACATTTTGTATTTAGTTAACTTTATTGCTATCACATAGGGGCTAACATGCTCCCTATGTGATAGCCAAGTTACAGTGTTAGGTCCTCTTTATGGAGACATCAGGGGTCCCTAAGACCCCTAATGTCACCTAGTGACCCACAGAGAAGCTGGTGACGCAGAGACCTGTGTCACCAGCTTCTCCCCACCTTCTGTAGCTGGGAATGACAGCTGAATACCGAAGTGATGTAATATACATTACTTCCTGCATTCTGAGATCAGAGAGGAGGCAGAGGGAGGTTGTGTACTAATCTCCCTCTGATCTCCAGTGACAGAGCCGCTGTACCAGTCCCAGCCTTCACCGGGCACAGCAGAGCTTGGGATCGGCAGGGATGGCCTCACACATGCATGCATAATACAAGTGATCGGGCATCATAGCTATAAACGCAAGTTGCGCTTGTATATGAACAGCCATCGCGGGCTGTTTACATTTCAAACAGATTGGCAGTGGGCACAAGCTGGGTGGGGCAGGATGTTTAAAAATGCCCACCTGCATTCAAGAAGCCGCCATCCAGCCATTTAATCACAATGCCCAGATGGCAGGTAGTTCTAAACCATGCTTGCGCACAAATACATCCCTGAAACATGTTATTTGAAAGATTTGTGTATTTTCCAAGTTGCCCTTGAAGCCACATGAACAGGAGCCCATTCTCAATGTGGTTTATTTTTATTTTTGGCATTGGCAGATGCTCCTCATGGCACTGCCTAGTTTCCCATAGTTTTCTTTTCTTTTTTAGTAGTTTGCCTATTCACTCTAAAAAAAAGAAAGAATCTAGCAATTGGATGCAATCGCCCCTCCCCATAGACTTTAATGGCATTTGCTGCTAGGTTTGGGTTTCGAACATTTCAAACAGAATTAACCTAACCCCCTGAAAAATTGTACCTGGGCAGATTCGCTCATCCCTAACCTTTACCTGTATTCCTTACAAATTAAAATAACTGGCCTTATTCGTTAAAAGGGTGAAGTCAGGTGAAGTGCAGTATAAATGAAAACCTTTTTTTTCTTTCTAGTTTTGGATAGAGTAGAAAAGGGTTAGAACCTCTGCCGGAGAATCAGCACAAGAAACAAGCCAATTGAGCTGCAGTGTTTATCTGCTAATGTTTTGGACCTGCTCACAAATTTAGATCGGATCAAAAGGTTCCGTACTTATATCTGCCGCCTGGCCTGATTATATATATTTATATATATAGAGTGCACACTCAGAGAAGAATTCACACTGAGACACCGTTCAGGGTAAGGTACTTCTGTTTTTATTCTTCTGCTTTTCATGGTTTTATTTATGCAGCTGAACGTGTATATTTAAGCGTAGCATTGCAGAAAAGTATTTTAGTTTATGTATTCTAGCTTATCATTGGTTAGATCCATTTATGCATAACTTCCTGCCAAGATGTTTATATCTTTCGTCTATCTCTGAAGAGGCGCCATCTTAGTTCCTATTTCTAGTGCATACTTCGGATATGATGGGGAGGGGGTGCTTGAGCACCAATTTCTGAGTAAGGTTTTGAGCAAGTTAAATAAGAGCAGAAAGCAAATTAACATATATATTACAATTGATCTATTGAGATAGGCATTTTGTCATAATCATACTTAACTACTTCCATTACACTAACAAGGGATATGCAGATAGGAGTATTGAGCAGAGTGACAGAGACAAGCTCATTAGTCCGCTGCTCTTCCTTTCACTGTGCAGTCACATACTAGTATTTGCAAGTGTATAAAACATAGTGCTGGGGCAGTGTGGCTTTTCTCTTGGTATTCCTCATGCAGTAGTAGTAAAATTATGTGAATTTGGGTGACCTGGCTAATGGGTAGGCAACTTCTACAATCCAAAAGATCTCCACAGTATCCTCGGCATGACAGTGAACAATGTTGATATGGAAATTGAAGTGCCGCACCAATTAAATTAGCCTACAATAAGGGTGGCACGTCAATTTCTACGTCTACCGCAGTCACATACTAGAGGAAGGATAAGGGAGCTACTTAAAAAAAGCAACAAAAAAAATCAGGTTTGCTGCCCTGCTAGACTGGGCTGTGCTGTTTGTCAGAGCTGTATAAAGCTCAGGACTGGATGGACAGAAAGACATATCCTTTGGCAGGTAAACATCCCTCATACATACATTTTATCTGTTTAGCTGCTTGCCTGGCATTCAGCTCTAAACTACAAAATTACTTGTGCAGCGATTTTATGTTACACCATTTTTTTAAGTAGAAGTGGAGTTTTCCTTTCATTATTCATTTTATAAAAGATTTCCACACCAATGTATTATTTTAATGTGGAAATTCTCTTGGAATAAAATATTGAACAAATGTAAAATAGCTTATGCAATTTTGTGCGTTAATGCTAACATGTTACACAAATATATATATATAT
>NW_017308489.1:122388-127069 GCF_000935625.1 Nanorana parkeri | reverse complement strand
ATATATATATATATATATACACACAGTATGATCTATTACCATCTTTTTGTGCTATTTAATAAACATAAATGTATATTGGTAAATGGAAAAAAAAAATATTTTCCTTTTTACTAAAATGTTATCTTTTCACTTCTACAGAACTATGTTGTCCTCAGACAGCATGCAATGTGATGATTTTCAATGCACACTCTAGGCAGACGTCTTTAAAATGATTTTATAATGTTGGCAACTATGCAAATGTGAAGCCATCTAAACTTATTATACAGCAAGTGTGTGCAGACACGCTTTCATTTATTTCTAGAGCAGCGAGCCAGCACTTGAACTCTTGAAATGTAAATCACAGGTGAAGCTTGTAGCAGATTCAACAGTTCAGTAGCATCAGCACCAGCTCGCTGGTAAGACAAACAGTGTAGAAACAGCTTCATGAACGACTAATCGGTGTGCTGCAGGGACAGCTCCAGAACACATCACAGCCTGGGATACTGCTTTATTACAACTAGGGAAACATTTGCATCAACTGAGCAGACTTACTTTCTTCTACAAATAATCCAATTTCTGCTATTTCCTGATTGTGCTCTCCTCTGCAATCCTTCCCCTTTCATTGCAGTCCTTAGGCTGATTTCCAGCTGGGTAGCAGCCCCCATCCTCCACAAAAGAAGGGGGGAGCTGGATGATCCACACCCTTCCCACACTGTGGTATCTTCTCCTCCTACCTTCAGTAACTTCTGACACAACACCTTCACAGTTATCACCAGCACTGCACCAGAGTCGGAGTGCAGCCAGGCAGCAGTAGCAGCAGCACAGTGCTTGCCTGCCTGCCTGCAGGAGGGGCAGGACACACACACACACACACACACACACCAGGATGTAATACAAACTGCAATCAGGAGATAATAGCATCATCAGAGTTGATGCAGCATCTCATCTGCACTTGTCAAGTGTCATGAGAGAGGGGAATCACAAAGTTCCACTAAACATGTTGCTTGCTTTGAAAGGCTGAAGTTCACCGAAGTCTTGCTGAGATCCTTTCCTCCAGCTGCATCTGCTGTTTGCATCCTGCTCCAAGGTAGGTTAAATGATGTCTTGCCTCCGATGAAAACTTGTCTCGGATGAGCTATTCTGCAGGATAAGTAATGTAATAGTTTTGATTAGTTATTTAGAGGTACTTACCATAAACATAAACAAGTGTGTGCTGCCTCAAATTACTTAAATTGAAATTTCACTTTGTATTGACTAAGCAACTACTACCACGGCTTCCACTAATCATTTTAAAGCAAGTAATTAGATTATTATTGTTTATTACCTGCTCCGTCACAAGAGTGTGCCTTAGATTGCCTGGAAATATATATATGTATAATAAACTTGCTCTGTAATATTGTTATCTTGTTGATAAATGCGACAAGTATAAACAGTGATTCCAGGGACAATTTTGTTGTTGGATAGGTACAAACAAAGATGGCATTTGTTTTACTGCAAGGTAGGGATGTTACTCTTTTTTATAAAACAAATTTGTAAAGTGGCAATTAATGCAGGCAAGGTGAGTTTGAACCTGTTGGTAGACAGGAACAGTCAACTTTTTTTATTTGCTTTATGCTTATTGATATATGTATTGTATGGGGAATATTGTACTCATTGCAACAAAAACATTATACATATATTCCTGACCTGTATAAAAGGACTTGTTCAGAAATTTGCTTTTATATTGTTATGAAATTAAGTTGACCTCTAATAGCCCCATTCTTTACATTAAGAGGCATTTAATTGCCAATCTAAAGCATAATCTCAATGGAAAGGTGATCTGAACACTAGACACACCTAATAATATTTACTAGGGAAGGGAAAATGTGTATGAAAAGGCCGTAGAACAGTAATTTATAACTTTCATTGGTCATTAAGTCATATGTTTGGATTTCTTCCTTTACTTTGTTAAAAAAATAATGAGATATTTGTTAAATAAAATCTGAGCGGAAATAAATTTGCTGACTTTTCAGAATGTAAAGAAATATTGCAACAGCTTTAGGAAAATCATAGATTACAGAAGTTTAGCTATAACCTGAAATTACCTCTGCAAACCATGCTCTGCTCATACTGTAGACATAATATCAAATCAAGGTGCCTCAAAGTGCATTAGCTTTGAATAGTAAGTACCCTGATCACATGAACTCTGTGAGTTGTACCCAACTAAGATCCCTCAGGTGTAAAGCTGGCCATACACCCATAGATTATCTGCAGATTTTCTATGGTCAGATGGAAAACGTGCAACAGATTCCTCCATCTACACTAAACTGTGTGGATGGAGGAATCTCCCACTGGGCCAAGCTTCAGTATCTTGCTAGTCGGCCCTGCTGGCTGTCAAAATACCTGAACAATCTGATTGGATGAAAGCATTGTTCAGGTGTTTGGAGAGCCAGCGGGACCGACAAGATGCAAGTGTCCGCATGCCTAAACACAATTGGTTTCCCAGATTTATGTACTTTTTTTGATTATCAGATTTCATTATATAATTATGAGACCCAGTAGCTTTCTTCTTTGTGTAGTGACAAATGGCCCTTTAGGCCTCATTGAGCACACCTTCTGATTTTTAGCATATACTCAAAGCTACATTGCTACTATAATTCATTATTAGATACCCTTTTTTGCAAATCTGAATATTCAGAAACAAATGTATGCAACACTTTTAGGTATGTAGTAAATATAGTAGTCTACAGCAATAAATCGTATATAGAGAAAAGTAAAAGTCTGTGTTGTCTCTCTGCCTAATATCTTTACTTGTACAAGAGGACTTCAGGTGAAGTCTTTACTTTTATTAGCCCTGTTTTTAGTAGTGATCACATTTCACCCCTTTAGTATGGCAATGTGCATACCAAAATAGTAATTTTTCAGAAATCACTCTTCACTTGTCTATAGTATACTGAAATCTGGTTACTAAACACAATTACAATCTGCATGTTTCATAGTTTTTATACCATAGAATAGGCTTATGTAATTACTATGTTCACATATAATATAGACTAAACCTCTAATGATCATTTCATAGTTTCTTATCAAGATATATGCCTGTTTGAGTTTAGTGGCTTAGATGAGCAAGAAGTGGTGCAACTTTTTGTGGATCAAAAAATACAACAGGACATAGAACCCTGAACCTGCATAATCAATAGCAATGGAGCCAACTTACTATAGATAGGGAACCTAACTGTTTCTCCTAACATCCCTAGTAATGCTACAGGAGACTGTTAGAGACAATTCATGTATTACAGTAGATGGCCAGAGACTGAAGACTAAGGGGTCTATTCACAAAGCAGCCGAAGGATCTAGCCGTAGCTTCGACCGATCCTTCGGCTAGCTTTGGCCCCAGGACCCCTTTGTTTCAGTAGAACCGAAGGGCTGCTGTATGGGCTATTCACAATAGCCCGTACAGCTCCCGAACTTGGCCGAGCGGCTCAATCGAGCCGAAGGCTTATGCCTTGGCTCGGCTGAGCCGCGCTGAAAGCCGAAGCTGGCCGGCCGACAGCCTGCTTCTGACAGCTGGGCAGAGCCAGCTGTGATCTTACGGCTGGCTCCAGTCACTTGCAGAGAGATCAGCATCCCTAATTACCAGCTAACCAGGGGCACTGATCTCCAGACAGCAAACTCACCCGGGCACTCCAGGAGTCTCCCGCTCCCTGCCGCCAAGGAGAGATACACTGCTTTTTCTTTTTTTTCTTTATTCTGACACGGAGCCGTGTCAGAATAGAAAAAATATGAATTTTGCCCATAGGAATGCATTGCTAGATTCCTATTGGCTATTTCAATTTGCAATAGCCAATAGTAAACTAGCATTGCACCCGCCCTCTGCTGATGGACCTGAGGGAGAACTGTAGCAGAGGGCGGGTGCAATGCTAGTTTACTATTGGCTATTGCAAATTGAAATAGCCAATAGGAATCTAGCATGTACGGCTGCCTACGGCAGCTTAGTGAATAGACCCCTAAATGTGTGTTTGGACTGGGTACATGATGCAGGAGACAGTTAAAAACTGGGGTCATTTTATAGTAAACTGCTAGAGATCACTGCAATTGCAGTTCCTTTATATATCAGTGGTCCCACTCCTAGTACTGACTGCTGGGGGCCACAGGTTGAGTACTAGGGATCTGTATGTTCTTCCCACCTTGCATGTTCTGTGTCAGCATGGCTCCCTCTCAGACCAGAATAGTCAATTTATAGTTCAACTAATTTAAATTCCTCAGGCATTGGAAACAAAGGTACATTTTGGCACTTCACATGTTAGTGCTGCTATAGAGGATTAGACTAAAGGAGAAGAGCCTATTTGCCTAAAAAAAGTTATTGATCACTGAGCTTTGGAAATCAGGTGAAGCTAGGTTCACTTTCAATACCTGATTGTGTGAAATAAAAAACGAAAATATTTTGTTCTTGCCAGTGGCGACTCTAGGAACAATATATAGGGGGGGGCATTGATTGAATAATTGCAGTGAATACAACTTCACCCTATTTACTAAGCTTAGAGACTCATCACTTTACTAAAATGAACAGTTTTTACTTTTTAGTAAGTCATCCTCAATGGTGCTGTCATTCAGGATGACTAAAACATTGATGTAAAATGTTACCTGGTAATCTAATGTCTGTGTGTATGGCACATTTACAGATTTTCTTTTTCTATATAACAGGAGTCTCAAGCTTGTATTA
>NW_017308489.1:98374-121929 GCF_000935625.1 Nanorana parkeri | reverse complement strand
CTATGAGTGTGTTTAAGATGGGTGGTGATAAATGAGGTTTGTAAACCCTGATCACTTTTGTATTGTTGACTGCCAGGTTTTTGGCTGTAAACCTCAGTTTCAGCTGATCCACTTCTACTATCTTTGTCCTGCTGCTTCAGTTTGGAGACTTGCATACATACTTTTATGGGGCTGGCACTTAGGGGATGATTTATAAATGAACAGCATTCGGCCAGCGTATGTCTTTGCGGATGATTTATATTTCATCCCCTTTGAATTGGGGAGGGACAAGAAAGTAGATCATATCAGGATTTACAGCTAAGAATTGGTCATAGATTACACACTCTAATTCCCCTCTTTTCTATCTGGGAATTCTATTGAACAAATAGTGACAAAGTGATGTAAAAGTAATTATATGTTTCTGCTTTGGATTCCAATATTTAATGAAAATTAAATTGAAACCGCCAGTATAGTCATTTACATTTGCCAGAGCCATAATTATACTTCCTGGACAATTGTGTCTGGATAGAGACTGTGCTTTTATCCTTGTATAGTAAAGGCTCATATGGTCTAGGATTACCTTTCTCTACCAGAGTGCTGTGGCATACCAAGGGTGCTCTTTAGCTTCCTTGGAGTGCCTCAAAAATTTGTGATTAAGGGACTCTGATATGAAATGAGGGGGACACTGATGTGAAAGGAGCAGGGCCACCATTAAGAATCATGGGGACCTGGACAGCTTACCTGACAGGGCCACCTCTTCTCCCCATTTACATACATATGCACGCCCTACACATATGTGTTCATTCAAATCAGATGCTGGTGGAAGCAAGGTTAGTTGTAAATAGAGGGCGGGTGCAATATGTATGTATTCAAGCAAAAAAATATGTAAAACACACCTCTAGCTATGCATTCCATTTTCCCGGTCCGCAGCTGCAGAGATCGGGCAATGTCTCAGTGCCTGTGATTGACACAGGCACTGAGACGGGCTCGGCACGTGGAGCTGCGAACACGCCCGAGCCCATCCCTATCAGTGTACCTCATACGTTATATAGCCACACACTTTAAATCCAATTCTTTTAGTTCCAGCTGCAGAGCCCGGTCCTGTCTTTGCCTATAGCAGTGGTTCTCAACCTGTGGGTCACTGTGCAAGGTGAGAGTCCTCCTCAGCTCTCGCCTAGCGCAGCAGTGTCAGTTCTCCCAGCAGGCCTCCAGATGTCGCTGCAGCAGCCGCGTCATCCCTAAATTTTACCTTTGGGGGTCACCACAACTTGGCAAATGTTACCAAGGGGTCCCGGCCCTAGAAAGGTTGAGAACCACTGTTCTAGGGGCTCGGGACTTGTACAGGAGGGCTTGCTTTACATCCCCCTATCAGCAGCCCTGTAAAGGAGGGGACCTCTGATGTGAAAAGATGGCTCCTGATTTGAACAGAGAAACTCCCATTTTTTCTGAATTTTTACATGAAATCCATTACATTTTAGACTAGGATGCCTTGACATTTTGCATACTTTTAAAGGGTATTGTCACAAAGGTGTAAATAGATTGAGAAATGCTGGATTAGGATAATGGAGAGCTATATAGACAGGTCACTGTGTGGAAGGTCACATCTTCCATCCTGTCCATTAATCCCCCTGCTTATATATTTAAACTTTAGATGTTGGTAGCCGCCCGCATAAAGGCAGATTTCTGTCAGAGATATATCACTACTTTTCATGGGTGGTATAAATTGAGTCCATAAAAAAGATGAAGAAAACAAAAACTTACACTTAATATCTGCAGAATATTGTACAAGTACAGAATTGTGCTATTAAAAGTAATAATGCCATTACTAAATTAAAATTTTTAGTGGTCTCAAATTTACTTCACTACTTAATAAAATTTACCATTTATCCTATTATATTTATAGCAGTGCTTCAGTGAACATGAACACACTTAAAAAATGTTCTAAGTACATGGCCCTTGGTGTCACAGATGTGACCCTAACCTAAATAAAAATTGAATATTTTCCCCTAAAAACACAGCAAGAAACAACAATATGGGTGTTCAATAGTGATGGCCCAAACACACCTGAGTTCGGTCCGAAATCGAACTTTAGAACATAGACAAAGTTTGAACTCGAACTTCAAACTCAATGAAAGTCTATAGGCCCAGAACTCTGAAAATCATATGTCCACATTTCGAAGCCTTATATGCAAGTTATTGGCCATAAAAAGGGTATGGTGATTCGTGTACTGCCCTGGGGGACATGTATCAAATTTTAAATACCATTTTTTAAAGGAGCAGTGATTTTAACATTGCTTAAAGTGAAACAATAGAAATGAAACATTCCTTTAAATATCATGCCTGGGGGGTCCCCTTATACTACATGTAGCCGTGACATCACTGCTAGCTGCGCCCAGCTATTTACATTTGTCTGGCACCTGACAGGACTTAGCTATGTGAGCCATGATTGGGCAAAGTCATCATTACTTTGCCCAATCATGGCTCTCACAGTGCACTGTGCTGTCATTGTGTAAAGCCTTGATTGGGCAAAGTCATCATTGCTTTACCCAACCCAGGCTTCACAAGGCACTGTCCGGTGTGAAGTGGCTTGTGGGGTGCTCGACGGGTGAATAGCCCTGCTAGTTCATGTGTTTGCTGAACACACAAACTACCAATATTCGAGTCGAACTGTTGCTCGACTCGGAACATTGAGACCATCCGTAGTGTTCAAGAGCAGAAAGTGTGTTTTCCATTGCACAGCATTGATGTTTTTCTATATTTAATAGGGAGTAATAATAAGAATTTGTGGATACTTGGTTCACTTTATACTTTAGGCTGCAGATGAATTTAGATGTTTCTCTGTGCTTTCTGTTCTTTTAAATCCATTGTTTTATTACAGAAAAACACATAAGCTGCACTCCACTGTTTTTTTTTCCTGAACTCCACAAAACTTTATTGGAATCAAATAGGTCAGACAGAAAATCTCTCTCACATCAGACTAGACTCCTTCCACCGACACATGGGCTTAACCATAGGAGGTCATTATATGATTAACCCCATTGGGTGCAAAGGGTCAGGGGCGAAGTCACATCTGACGAGGTAGGGAATGTCTGTCTGACCTATCTGCTACAATAAATACAGTTCAGGAAAAAACACAGCGGAGTGCTGCTTATGTGTTTATGTGCCTGGAGGGGAGAAGGCAGATTCCGGAGAGCCTGTGCACCTGCAGCCGATTGTTGTATACGTTTGCAGCAGCGTTATTTACACACATTTGCATTTTGAATACATAAATATGGTTTACATTGACATTTTAATGCCCTCTTTTTAAATAATAATAATGATCTAAATATCTAAGGTGCAAAGACCCTAGATACAAAGCAATCTAAATGTATAATATTAAATGAATGGTTAACCAAATATGCTGTATATTGCACTTATGCATAACATGTAGAGTGTTCATTGGAGTGTGCTACTCTTTATAACGTTATACTTGTAATAATAAGATGTTGTTTTTTTCAATGCCAAGCTTTGTCTGTATTTTCAGCACAGGGCTTCCACTTTGTAAAAACATAATGCTTAGACCACAGATAACCATTAGGGCTAAAGTTTAGTCAGCTATAATGTTCATATTGATTTTCAATGCCAAAAACACTGTAATCACAGCTGTGGGAGCATTTCATTATAATCAGAGTTCAGAATGCATTGCAGAAAAAGCAACGTTCTGCATCGGTTTTTAGTAAAACATCCAAAAGCCTCTCACTTCTCACGCATATCAAATGAACTGACTGTTTGAATACAGATATTTGACATTATTAAAGGGGAATTCCAGCTCATTCAATGTTGTGCCAAAATTTATGTTTTGCATATTTTTTTAACTTCATCAGGCTGGGAAAGAATATAAAATTGACTACACACATTGTACTCAGATCTTGTATCCAGATGCTTTTAGGCGATCCTTAACAAATTACCTCTTTAGGGAAGCTTACCCCACCTCAACATAACAACAGTTATTAGCTTTTGTATCACCTTCCCCTCCTACTAGATTGTAAGCTCTTCTGAGCAGGGTCCTCTTAACCCTCCTGTATTGAAATTGTACTATAGCTGTACTGTCTCCCTTAATTTTGTAAAGCACTATGCAAATTGTTGGCACTACATAAATCCTGCATAATAATAATAATAATAATAATAATATTAATAGTGATAATAATAATACTTGACCCCTGGTCCTCAAGCAGGACCAAACATGTGATAATTAATATATTTTATGAGAAAAATGACATATATGCTGCAGTCTGTTACAACAGTTTTTGTTTTTGTAAGCTCCCCTTGTAGCATAGTTGTATTACTTGTTGATCCTGCCAGTAGATCTGTTGCTTTTTCTCTTCCTTTAACAAGGTGACAAGGCTGTTTGTTATGCAGTGAAATCCTGCACCAGCATTGCCACCCCTTGAAGAAGGTAGTCTTAAGCTGGACATACACCTTACAATTATCTGCAGATTTTCTGTGGTCAGATGGAAAAGGTGTAAAGGTGCCCATACACCTTGTGATTATCATACGATAATCGCGGGAAATCCCGCGATAGTACGATAATCGCAAGGTGTATGGAAGGCGTGCAACCGTTTTTACTGTATGGTCGCACGTCTTTTGTCAAACCAGCATGCTAGAAAACCCACCGACAATCATACGATTGTCTGCGGGTTTCTAGCCTGCTCGTTCGACAACTGCGGAATGGGCCGGTGTGCGCACGCGCACACTGCCCGTTCAGCATTGCGGTCAATGGGGCGGGCTTTCGATGATCGCAAGTACGATCTGCCTGTCCAAGATGGGCAGATCGTACGAGCTTTTCATTAGCTTACGACCATCGCAAGACAAAAGTCTTGCGATGGTTGTAAGGTGTATGGGCACCTTAACAGATTCCTCCATCTACACTTAACTGTGTGAATGGAGTAATCTCCACCTGGGCCAATCTGTTGCACTTTTTCCATCTGACCACAGAAAATCTGCAGATAATTGTAAGGTGTATGGGCACCTTCACATGGGCATTAACCTTTAAACAGACTTTAATTAAGACACATTAAAACCTCCAGGTGACACTTTTTAAGCTGTTATATCAACGTTTTTTGTTTTGGAAAAAAGGTTTGGGCTGGTTACCACCATAGCATCACTCTAAACACGCAAGATCCGTTTGTCTAGAGCACACTATTGCACAGCATATAGTACCCCACACTTGTGTTGCTATTAAATATCAATGCCTCCCGCTGGACACAGCACAATGTGTGGTAGCAGCACACCACAATGCATGGTACAACAATAGTATACAGTATGTGCATCTGCATTGGGCCTGGCCAATCAAGTAGCTGAAGACATGAAGCCTGGAAGAGGACTGAAAATGGAAGCGTCAGCGAGGGAGGAGCACGGTGCTCTAGGGGAATTGGTTTGGCAGGTAACTGTGCATACTAGTACATTATCACTAAAAGTTTTGGGGGGCATTTTGTTTCCCTCTCTTGGTAGCATAACTTTTTTTGCTGCTTTGATATCTGTTTCTTGTAACACGGTCCCTCTGCCAAAATAGTCTCTCTCTTTAAATTGTCCCATTATTGATAATTTTCCCCCAGCTGCTTTGGTACCATTCACCCATATTGTATACTGTAATGTTCTCCCTTCTGTGATATACTCTGTCTGGCAGTGTGCCCTGTCTGATAATACAGCATGATCCCTGTTATAAAATATACTGTTTACTAACATAGTCAGACTAGAAGTGCCATGCTTTTATTTTTACTTTTATTGCATAGCCTTTCAGGTAAAAATATTTCTTGTAGCTTTCCCTTTGGTAATATAGCCTATGTGGTGATATAGTTATTTGGGGATGTGGTGATATTCTCTGTCTTCAGGATACTGTGCACCTAAGCTAAACCTTTGGTAATATAGCCTCTGTGGTAATATAGTTATTTGGTAATGTGGTGATGTTCTCTGCCTTCAGGTTCCTGTGCTACTAAGCCAAATCTATCTTTCAAAGATACTGCAGATGAATCTTTTTTTCTAATTCGGTATTCCAAATATGCAAATATGCCCCCTTAGATAGTGGTATAGCCACCTATTCACAAAATCTGTATAGTACATTAGAAAATCTTCACATTTTTATTCAAAATATATTATCATAAACTAAAACAATAATTACATGTACCCCATAAACCAATCTTAAAAACAATTAAAATCCCATTATCAAAAAGGGGGAAAAGCAAAACAATGTCTGTGCAGAATATCATGTATCAAAAAATCATGTTCAAATGTTATTGCACATGTGTAAGTGAAGTCATATTGCTTATACTGTACAGAGATGCCAATGGAAAATCAAAAATCGAATCGAACATCGGCAGTTCGAGCGCTTGCCGAACGCCGAACTTTATGGGATGTTCGCGGTTTTTTCGACCGCGGACATTCCATAATACAAAATGCCCACTGAAGCTCTGATTTGTTTTTTAAGTCTTGCACCTGACCACATCAGGGCTCAGCAGAGGGGCCTGAAGGAGAAAGTTCTCTATCAGGTCCCCCCATGCTGATTGACAGCAGTCAGTGGGCGGTTGCAATAGCCAGCTTGCTATTGGCTATTGCATTTTACAATATCCAATAGCAGGCTGGGTATGGCTCCCAGCCTGCAATGAAGAGGAGACAGGGGGGCGGGGCAGAGGTGCCGCAGCCGGACGGGCGAACGGAGAAGCCGACGGGCCAGGGGAAGACAGCAGCAAAGGTACGGGGGCAGCGGAGCAATGCAGCAGTCTGTGTCCCCGCTGCCTCCGCCAACACAGGTGGGGAGAACAGCGGGGATTTGAAGGGACACAGGCCGCTGCAGCCACATGTACCGGCAGCTGTATGGGGGTCGAACATTCAACCCCCATACACTTGCATCAAGTTTGAGTTCGTACTCAAACATTTTGGCGGTTCCAATGTTCGAAAACAAGCTAGTATGTCCTGGGGGTGTGACCCTCCATGTCCCCTGCTGTACATCCACTTATAGCCACCGCATATTTGAAATGCATAACGGATCAAAGAGTCCTCCAAAGTGGTCATCCTGCACATTGTCCAGTGTGGTACAGAATTCCTAGCTGGGGAGATTTACTTTACTATATGTCACAGGCCCATTGCCCTTGGTACAGGAAGAAAAATCCCTAATTCCCTGTCTGGAAGGGACCCTGCAATGTCCAAAATGTCTGTATTCTCTCAGCTAGTGTGACCCAGGCTTCTGTCCGTGATATGAATTTATTTGAATTGCTGGTGATTTTGTATTGTATTATCCCAGCAACAAAAACCTGACAGAGGTTCTTACCTTTCTATGAAAACAAGTTTTAGCTGAATTTCTGCTTTAAACCATCCCCCAGCTAGAGGCTTTAAAAAGTCATGCATTCACCAAAGCAACTTTATTGTTAGTGTGTGAGAGAGAACCTCATGATCACTGAAAAGATTAATAATTTATACTATTGGGAATTAGGTAAAAAATAAAGCTTGCAAAGCTATCCACAGGAAAAATCACACAGGCTGTTCGGATACAACAAGAATATCTCTATCAAACGATTGAGGCAGGTTATAAACCTGTAGGTATGAGTATAATTTTTAATGTATACAGCTACCAAAAACACAATCTTAGCCTTTAGTACAAGTTAAGGCTCTTATAATGTATAACAGAAATATATAACAACTGATTATGAACTAATACCTTTTTTTGCTGATAATTGTCCTGCAGTTTAATTTATTCCATTCGAGATTATTTGTGGACTCTCTAAGCATTATAGTTACATTGTATGAATTCCAGCATACCCTAATATGTACATGTGCATAGCTGGTGGAAAATTCCTTATTACGAAATGAAATATGCAGTATTAATACCAACATACAGTGTATTCTGGCGAAAACAAAAGGGAAGGTCTTGTATATGTTGAGTGCTCCAAAATGTCCGTTGCTGTTCTCCATGACTTTCATTAAACATTTCTAATCTTGTATTCTTATTTTTTCATATATTCTTAGCAAAAAAATACAGCAAGTCACCAGCCCAACCTGCTTTTTTTTACTTGTCTATCATGATACACTTTAAGGAGTTGAAACTGTGGGACTTCCAGCAGAAGGAGCAGTGGCAAACTGTGCAGAAAATGATCAAGAAATGTTTGCCTATGTATCAAATAAGAGACTTCACAGATAAGATCACATAAAACAAACTTGTTTACTGGTCATAATGTTTTTACACTTATTGTTATTGCTATTACATAGGGGGATACCATCCCCCTATATAATAGCACAGGTACACTGACAGGTCCTCTTTATGGAGACATTAGGGGTCTCTGGACCCCTAATGTCACCTGGAGACCCCAAAAGAAGCTGATGAAGCACAGATTTGCTTCATCAGCTTCTTCTCTCTGGCAGTAGGAGCCAGATGACTGACAGGTGCATGCGGAAGTGATATAATACACATCACTTCTGCATTCACAGCCCAGAGGGAGATCAGCAAGGAGCTGACTCCCTTCCTCCTCCTCCTGACGCCCTCCCGAGCCGGTCCCGGGCCGCCGATGGGCTACCGGATCCCGGGATTAAAGGTGAGGGGTCAGGAGGGAGAAGATGGCGGCACCGGTTGTATGTGAAACAGCCGTTAATGGCTGTAGTAACGAGCGGGTCTTTCCTGCCCGGGGGCGCGCGCGAGCAGGAAAAAAATGCTGTCTGGCGACGGCAACCCGCGGATGCGAGTCTGCCGTCCGTCCGTTTTTTCTTAACGGGCGGACGGCAAGAGGTTAAAAACTGTTTATTCAGACATAACCCTGCTTTGACATCTTGGTGGTTGTGTCTGTAATAATTCACTTTGAATTGAACTTCTTCAAGTGTATAAAATGTTTAGCCCTTCAAACTAAATGACAAATTTAAAGATAATTGCTTAGGAAGCATTCTGATTAACTGAGGATCACAACAGTGCTATTGCTCACAAGTGGATGGACTGGATTTTTAAAGTGACACTAAACTCAGGAGTTAAATCTTAAAATTGCATTCAAGTACCTTGACTATTAACAATTAACTATAGTGCTGCTGCCATTGTACACTTATTGCGAAACTCAGCGCAATTATTTGCTAGTTGTGGAAAAAAATATCTGAGGTATGATCAAGTTTTGCTAACTTCAGTGTCACTTTAAAGCTGCCCATACACGATAATTGGACGAAACTTTTCTTCTGATGATCGAACCGTCGTATGATTTTCGTATGGCGGCCCCATCCTGCCCCGATTATCGCAAGGTTCAATCAACTTGTAGTGAAAAAAAAACACCTGGAAGAATTGCGGTAATCGACCGCACGTATTTTCGTTTGGGCATGAGCAGTGTAAATTGTACGAATTTTGACGTACGGAAATGCCAACAACTTTGCGAAAATCGTACTATCGACCGAAGTTTCCTAACCTGCTGGTTAGTCAAAATCGATCAATTGTACAGTATTTGCAGTTGTACACTGCCCATCAACCTTACGAATATCCGACAAAAACGTGATCGCATACGAAAATTGGCCGATATTCTTAAGGTGTATGGGCAGCTTAAGATAACTTTGGTAGGTGTAGTAAGGCTGAAATCAAGCATGGAGTAGATCAGCCTTTTTCACACTGGGTGCCGTGCCACCCTGGGGTGCTTTCTCCGAGGAGCCTCAACATTTTCATACAGCTTCATGCCTTTCCATGGTGTAAGCAAGCTGACTGCCAGCTCCATGAAAAAAAAAATTAAGCTAATCTAGGGAGGATTGAATCAATTCCTAAAAGGTCTGAAGTCTGCCTCTGTCCAGACAAACAACGCTCCAACTCTCTCTGCCATGCTACCACAGCTACATCTCCTGATGCAATGGTAGGACTCTGGGTAAAGGGGGGAATGAGGACTCTAATGTGAAAGGAACTTCTAATGTGAAGTGGAAACTCTTATGTAAACTAGGGCTTCTAATCTAAAGGGGTGCTTCTGATTTTAAAGGGGTTCTAATGTGAAAGGGTGAACCCCACTTTTTAAAAAAATCTCTGATGAGGGTCTGGTATGGATTCTGAACCGACCACACATCGTTTTTTAAGATTTGTTTTTTTTACATTTTAGACTGGAATGCCTTGAGGTTTTTCATACCTAAAGGGTGCCATAACTGAAAAAAAGGTTGATGAACACTGGAGCACAGCATAGGTATTATTGCAAGGGGTTAAGAAGTCACAATTTTATAGTCAACCCCCAAGTAGCCCACTCACACATTATATCCTTGTTAGGAAAACAAATTGAAGTAAGTTTTGCTTAATCCTCTGATATGATTTTAAGGATTTTAGTCTCCATGTAACGGAGCTATTTCATAAATGTATTTCATAGTTCACAAGCAATCATTGATTCACCTCTACCCATTATCTCTCCCCTCCCTCAGCTGTCCTGTATTTACAATTAATTAGGAAATACATAATTCTCTGAGCAGGCAGACTTCCCTGTTAGTTTATTTAATTGTTTTTCAAACATGAACACCTGCATTGTTAAATGTATGAAGGTAGTTTAGAGAGTCTTAGCGAAAAAGGGCAAGTGCAGTTCAGCGTAGTTATTAACTACAAGGAGAAGCGCACGTCTGCATTTACTAAAGGTAATGAGCTTGTTCTGGAGTATTGTAGCTATTGGGAGAAAATGTTAAATTAAACGTAGTAGCCGGAATTAAATAAGAAATGTTAAATGTCAGCTTGAAATGCAGCGCTGCAATATTTTAAAGCCTGCTTGGGGGAATAATAAAATATTAAAGAATAGTTATTTTTTTCTCCTAGGTTTTAGACTCATATAATGACATTTTCAAACGCATTGTAATTATGAGTTACTTTAGTAAAAGAATCATTTTGTTTCAATGTCATATAGTTCTGATTACTTCTGTGCAACTGTTTTGTCTTCCTTATAGCTGAAACTTTTGTGCATTTATATTCAGGTTTCATTTAATTGTGAATGTGTTGTTTTCCTGCTTCTCTAACAGGAATGTTTCAGCAGGAACACTTGTCATATATTGCCAAACATCAGCTTCCCTTGTGTTAAAGGGCTAGTTCATTATTGTCCCTACTGTCAGTACATGAAAATAAAAATGCTTTATTAAATTATTTACTAGGAAAATGTGGAAAATATTTTTTTAAATCTGACATGTATCTGTATCGGCATTGCACAGAAACTTCATGCTCCTACAATAAAAGCTTAAATTGTTTAAAAACATCATGTAGGTTAAGTGAAAATAAAAATCCATTAAATAAGTTTTGCCATAAATACAATTTAAGTTTTATACTTGTGTTATATGGCATATAGACACATATATTACAGGAGATTTATTTTCCAATTGTTCACTCTTTTTCTGGGGTATTAACTTATTTCAAATATACATAACTTATTTTAAACATGGGGATGTTTTAAAGCACAATGGAGCACTAGAGCTCTACTCACTTATATAATAGCACAAGAGCCCTGATGAAACTGATAAAATGAGCAAAACATGTTGTGCATTGGTGAATGAGAGATGTTTAGTTAGAGGGAGACAGGAATCATGAAAGTAGAAGAGATAAAATTAAGAAAAGTTGAAATTGTGGATATGAAAAAATGATGATAGACATTACAGTATCCTGGATCTCCCTCTAAAAAGTAATGGGTGCTAATAAAGATATGACATTTTATTGGAAACAATAATACAATTTATATTTTAGATAACTCTAAGGGGATGATGCATAAACACTTATGTGCATCATGTTTGTGGTATGTTGATATACTGTATACATATATATATACAGTATCACACTCTATGTATATATTTTTTGTTGACATAGCTCAAGATATTTTGATGCTGATTTATTAAAGAGAGAATGGTCTATGATGATGATGATGTACTTGCTTATAACTATTTGGCTTGGGACCCCTATTCTTTTGTTATGCGGATGCCACCTTTCTGCATTGTTATAAGACATGGTACGTACGGTAACAACTTTGGGCCACAATTGTAATATCCCACCGTTGATGTTGTTCTTTTGATCTCTGTATTGTTTTTTTTTTTTTAATTAATAAACTTTTGACATTTAATTTAAAAAAGAGAATGGTCTACACTAGCTTGCAAACTGCATTTGTTACAAACACCTAATCAATATACGTAAATGTTTTGGTAGTGTGAAGTTAATATCATGGGCTAGCATAAAATTACTCTTTTAGGTTTTGTACATAATGGGGTTGATTTGCTAAGAGAGTAGAGCTTGTTCACTTTCATAGTGAATTGTAACGTTAAAAAGGCAATTCTCACTTATCTTAATCAAGTGAAACACATGAACATGATTGGATGATTGTAGTGATAACAATTTCAAGTCATTCACTTACAGTATACATGATCACAATATGATCTTCTACTTTATTAAATCAGGGTCATCGTATGTCTCACGTGATTATGAGCTTTCAGCTGTGCTGTGTTTAGTATTTCATAGGCAGACAACAAAAGGAGAATTAGAGCACAACATTATATATACAATGAGAGACTATGACCCACACACATGGAAGAAATCAGGATAGTAGCTGTTCTGCCCTGCTAAATGTTACCATGTGGCCTGTATAGCGCGACATGCAGCTAAACCCTCCTATTCCGCAATAAGCCAGACCGAGTGAAATCTTAAATATTTAGTAATAAAACAGGGTGGAGTGAAACTGGTGGAAAAAAACATGAAACACGCAATCAGTATACAAAAACATGCAACACAATAAAATAATAAGAAAGTTGTTGTGGACACAAAACATGCATTTCATGAAATAAACACCACTGTGAAAGTCCATGTGACAAGGTGTATAATCAATGCTGATTAATTCATCCTATAACAGTTCTAAATAAACTCTAAAAAAAAGTTTAGTCTCTCCACCATGAATCAAAGTGCTCCAGTACTCCAAACACCTCTCCCCAGCAACAATGCCTTTCATTTTACAGATTGGCACAAAGTGCTTATACAGATGACTTTCATTTAACATGGCTGCCGGTCCTGTCTCTCTTCAATTGTGGAATTCCCCATATGGTAAACAGAAAAGGAAGTAAAAGAGGCTCCACTAGTGTAAAACTGTTATAATAAATGTGTTTGTATTAAAAACACACTCACAAGAAGGTAAAACATGCCAGCATGTAAAAGTGTCTAAGCCTGTATAATGTATTGTGCCAGAAGGAACCTGAAACCAGAAGGAACCTGAAACAGTGGTCTAAGTGTCACCCGTATATAAGACATGTCAGCTCCATCTTGTGGTCAGATGTGGAATTGCAGGCAAGTGAGCCCATCGTTTCTACACGCTGGAGGCCCATTATCAACAGATACCACTATTTGATCTAACAAGAAAAAAGATCTGTTCACAACTAGTCCAAGGTACAGCTTTACCTCCTTGAGGTGGTTGCTAATTCTCTTTAAGCTATCTCTGATGTGAGCAAGGCAAGCGATACCTCGAAGGAGTTAACTCCTGGTTGAGAGTCTCTTGCATTTTTCAGATTTAAGTTGACTGCCTGACTTCACTTCTTGAGGTGTGTAAATCCCAGCATCTGAGTGCATCCACTAGCTGAATATTAACAAACTTTGCACATTTGTATGTGGTGGAGAAGTAAAAGTCTCCACCACATACCTCATCTGCATATAGTATTAATATGTCACTAATACAACTCCATATATATGTATATGAAGTTTTGAAAAATCCAATGGCAGCCTTCACCTAAAATTGCAGTATTATATAGAAAGCTTAGTGCCCCCCCCCCCCCCCTTGAGATGACTGTTCTGGGATCTCTCAAAAAGAAAATCTATAATAACGCAACCGTAAATAGTCCCCACAAATCAAGGCCCATTGTTAAAAACATCTAAAATTCCACCTGAGGCCTGAGGGCAAGCAGGGTGTGGAGTAATGCTGAAGCATATATGCATATATTGTAAGCTGGTAGATGACATGTATTGAATTCTTCCAACTTGTATCAGATGCCAGTAATCAGTAGATACACATAACTTTGAGCATGTGTTAAAAGCAAATCAAATCATCTTGCTGTGTGAACTGGTCCATCCATGCATAATCGGTATATTGGTGACCTTGAGCTAATCTACCATATGATACCTGGCAGCTGCCGGTGAACATCCACAATGTATTCATCAAGGATAGCTGAAAATGTATATTGAAATGAAACCATGCCTTCCATCTCCCTGTAGCCACAGTAAATATTAGAGCAGGGTAGTACTTCTTGGGGTGGGGTGGGAGGGGGGTGCTTCCCAACACACCTGTGATATCTCATCAGAATCACTGTGTGTCATCCAATGCATAAATAAACAAATTGCCTTGTCATACATCCAGCCAATCAGTGTTTTTGAATTATAGATGGCATACAAATAGAACAGTTTCACTAGAGTCAATGATAACCAAAGGGCTCGGGAAGTTGGATGCTCAATGTTGCATAAGGCTTTTAAATCCGACCCATGTTCAAGCCAGGATGGTCCCAGTGTATGCTGCTTGTAGAGGAAAGATCATGGACTTGAAAGTGCACTTCTACTTATCAAACCCATCATCTGTATCTTCACACAGTCAGAAGCCACTAATAATGTGACATGTTTCGCTCCTGCTTGGAGCTTTCTCAAAGGTATGTGGCCAAACAAAGAAAACCATGGCTTACCTTGGGGTCATTTGGGGACGCTGATCTGTTATTACAACTGGACGGAGCCAGCCGTGAGATCATGGCTGGCTCCGCCCAGCTGTCATTTGCGAGGCGTTCGCCCCGCTTCGACTATCACTTCGGCTCAATCGAGCCGAAGCATATGCCTGAGCCGCTTGGCCTCCTTTGGGAGCTGTACAAGCTATAGTGAATAGCCCGTGCAGCAGCCCTTCAGTTCGACTGAACCGAAGGGCTCCCGCAACTGAAGCTAGCTACGGCTGATCCTTTTGCTAGTCTTGTGAATAACCCCCTAAGTCTCTTAGATCATTAGAGTGGTCTTGGGAAAGGAAAACTTCCATTACTTCTCTACTGGTGGAAGCAATCTTGTGAAGCTTGAGATTAGAGTAGGTCAGGGCCGTCTTTAAGGCAGGGCAAAAAGGGCATTTGCCCAGGGCCCAGTCATTGCTGTGGGGCCCAAAGCAGCTGCCCCTTGACCACTTGTAGTGTCAGACTGCAAACCCAGCTCTTACTGTAACTCAGGAGGTGTGGGGGAGCAGGAGCAGAGCTCGGCAGCAAAGTGTTAATAAGCTGTGACAGTGTAGCAGGTGGATGGGGCACTGTCACATGATAAGGTAGAACATAGTCCCATAACAATTTTACACCCAACCTCCCATGCTGCTATGCCACCACCCTCCAGTAATCCCCACCTCCCAATTAAGACACCACACTCGAGATTGGAGTTAAAATGGCTGTAGCCATTAAAAATTTCAAGTGAAACAGGGTGTGTATACATAACACGTTTACTTATAACAAACAATATAAATATATCTCTAACTATATCTGAGGTCTGTGAAGGCACCTTTTTACTGAGATTGTCGGTCTCTGCAAACCACTTAATTATTACCGTGATTCTTAAGTTGTAACCGAGTATTCCACCATTTTTTCAAATGAGCATTAATGAAGACAGATATTCCTCATCCTCAGAGATTAGACATGCCAGATAGTTTTTATAGCTGATTATAATGCGGCACGTCCTTGCGTTCCACGGTGGAGCGCAGCCGCCCAACAGGAAGTTCTACTCGCGCCGATGCGTTCCTCGGTGGAACGCATCGGCCGGATGACGTCACTGGCTTCTCCTCTTCCTTTCGGCTTAAGACGCCGGCACACTGTCAGCTCGGCGTTCCACTATTGTGTGTGGAGTGAGCGCCTGCTGACTCTGCCGGTCACATGGATCCCTGGATACCCCATACACAGAGAGAGAGAGAGAGTGACAAGGACAACAGGCATCTATAACTACCACCTGCTGAGGGACGAATTCCTGTTCATACAAACCGCAAGTAACAATATACATCAAAGCATTGGGAATTGCTCCATCTGTTGGTTGCCTCAATACTACATGCATCTGTATCCTATTTAACTCTGCAAATAACATTCTCCCTTTTAAAATCTACTGCTGATTGAAGTGCCTCCTGACTGTTGCAGCTATATGCTGGTATGAACTGCTACATTCGCAAGTAACTTGTGTCTTCATATTACTGGTTGCTGACCTGACTGTTTTTTTCAACCTGCATGCATGCCCACGGTATCATCAGCAATTACCACATTCCTCCAACATTGTTTAGCTAAGACCACTCGTATGCTGTAAATATGTCTAGGTCCCTTAACCCCATCATGACTGAGCTTGTTTTTAGTTTCTGTTCGTAAATGACTGACACACTTTTGACATTTTTGCGGTGTGATTCTTCCACGTCAGTAATATACTTTCTTACAAAGTGCACCCACACATATTATATATTGTTTTTTAGAGGACAGATAGGGCTACATATTTATATCACATATGTGTGTCTAACGCCTCACTTAGGACAAATGAAATATAAAAAAAGAGGAAAAAACGATTTGTAGTATTTTTTACAAAACCAGCGCAGCTAAAAAAAATGCAATAAATACATTCATTTATTTGTCCTTTTTATTTTTATTTTTTTTACACTTTTTTTCTTTACACTTTTCACTATTTCTTTTTTTTTTTACACTTTTCACTATTTTTTAAAAAACTTTAAATTTTTTTATTTATTTAATTAAATCAAGCAGTCATTGTGAATTAATCTCACTATTACTGCTTGATAAATTAATAAATTTTTGGTTATTAGGCTGCTTCAAACTTCAGAACACCCAATAATAAGTTAGTGACACTGATCCTGCAGCAGTTCAGGATTCAGCTGTCACTAAAGGTTTTCTGATCGTTCCAACAACGATCAGAAAACTGAAACATTCTTCTTTCAGGAATAGATACATTATGTATCTATTGCTGAAAGTGAAAGAACAAAAAAAGCCAGTATAAGATCGAGAGAGATATCTCTAGATCTATACGAGCTGTCAGAATGCCGGCTTTTGCCGGCATGTTTGCCCGCTCTGCTTTGACTCTCAGACACCCGATTATTAAAGTATCAGGTGTCTGAAAAAAGTTAACCCTTTCATTAATGGATGCCTCTATACTGAGGCATCCATTAATGAATGGTAACCGCTGATTCTCAGCGGTTACCAGCCCTCTAATGCAGCAAATAACTCGTCACATACAGTGTACGTGACAAGTCATTTGGTCCCTTTGTGGCGGGAAGTACAGTGTACGTCTCCCGTCACGAAGGGGTTAAACCAATTTAATTGCTTCCACGGTAAATGATGGTCAGACTCCTAAAGGTGCCCATACACTGCACGATTCTCGTACGAGAATCGCGGGAAATCCCACGATCGTACGAGAATCGTGCAGTGTGAATGAAGACGTGCAACCGTTTCTACTGTACGGTCGCACGTCTTTTGTCTAAGGAGCATGCTAGAAAACATGATGCTTGAGAGACAAATGCCGAACGGGCCGTGTGCGCACGCGGTCATCGCAAGTACGATCTGCCTGTCCAAGATGGGCAGATCGTTTTTTTAATTACTTTACAACCAAGATAAACACTGACTACCGTTCCTCCATATTAGAACTAACCTACTCTTCTGACACTGTTACCTTGTTCCGCAGCTGTGATTCTAACCCTGTTTGTCCAGGACCTTACACTCTAAGACAGTCACCTTATTTCCTGTGCTCCTCAGCTCCATATAATGACCATAATGTAGTATTACATTTGGCCTGGAAGAAAATCTACTATGAATGTTTGTTTTTGCCTCTATTCACACATATTTAACCATCAGAGATTTGCAGGGCAAATGGCTTTGCTAATTCTTTACAAATAAGTGTGCTATTTTTAAGACAGTTACTCATAACAACCTGTAAGAAGTAGCCATTTAATTTATCAGGCTACATTGTAGTGAGTTCTTAGATGTTGTTATGGGTTTCTTTTTTTTCAAGAATAAATTTTTATTCGTTTCATCACATACAATTCCATAAATTGCATAATAATAACAATAGCATCTACATTTAACAGCTATCTCATATCTAAAATTGCTTATTTAATTATAAGTGGGCAAAGATAAAATAGAAGCTCATGCTTGTGATCAATTACAATAAGGCAGCCCTTCATTATTAGACATGTGCGATTCTTTTCGTTCCGAATCGAAATTCGGACGAATTTTCGGAAATTCGGACATTCGGATGTATCCGAATTCCGAATTAAAGACATAACGAATGCAAACGAATCCGAATTTCCATTTCCGAAATTCGGTAGCGTTCGCACGAACGTTCGTTTTGTTTTCTGTTCTTATTCGTTTCGTTCGTTGGAGCAAAGTGACATTAGAGAAGGAGAAAAATATTTTTTCCCCCTCAAATGTCACTTTGCTGCAAACGAACGAAACGAATAAGAAACGAATAAGAAACGAATAAGAACAGAATACGAAACGAACGTTCGAACTACCGCTACCGAATTTCATCCGAATTCCGAATCCAAATGGACTTTCACACCCGAATCCCGAAAAACTAAATAACACAAATCCGAATTTAAAACGAAACAAAACTAAACAAATTTTAAGGCAGTGCACATGTCTATTCATTATTACTTGAACTATGAAACAAGAAACAAAAGGCATTATATTATATAAAATCTCATTCCATTCCCGATCCAACACCTTGCTCTTACCCTTTTTTTTGTTAGAAACCTATCATACCCACTCCTACATCCATTCCCCCCCCCTGCACACCCCCCCCCCTTATCCCCTCCTCCCTTCTCTCTCCTTCATTCCTTCCAAACAACTCAAATAATAAAATAAAAAAAAACAAATACAAAAAAAAGAGGGAAGGGGAGAAAGACACAAAGGGGGTGATTTACTAACCTAAACACACGCACACACCAGGTGCGTGTGATTTTCACACAGCAAAACATATTTATCAACCAAAAAGTCTCTAAAAGCATATTTCCACTAATGCCATATATGGAAAAATCATGCACATGATGCATATATAATGCTGCTTCACAGTTTAGACAAAAATGGTTAGCTCATGCATTTACATTCCTGCATTCATCAACGCAAGCAACATAACATAGAGCTAATTTACACAACATCACCTTGGAATTCATGCAGGGCTTTGCACAACACACCTGCTGGGTGTGTACACACTACAAAGGTGTTTAGATTCCACCCATAGATCATGCTGGGAGGGAACACACTACAGAGGTGTATACATGTTCGTGGTGTGTTTATAAGGTTAGTAAATCAACCCCAATATATCAGTTTCTTATAAGTATTGTTAAATCTCTATTGAGCCAATAAAAGCCATCCATGGTCTCCATTTTTCTACAAATATCACATGTCTATTATATACGCGAGCTGTCAATTCTTCCATTCGCATTATATGGTTCAATTCTAATACCAATTCCCGGATCTCAGGGGTATCTGATTGTCTCCAATGTCTTGGAATTATCGCCCTTGCTGCTGCCAATATGGGGCATGCCAGTCCCCCTTTAATACTTTTGACTGAGCCCAGACGCATTGATAATAATGCCGCTTCTGGAGTTTCAGGCAGTTTTAAACCCATGACTCTACCTGCTAACTCAAATATAATTTTCCAGTAGGGTTTTATTCCCTGACAGGACCACCATATGTGCAGCATTGTACCTTCTTCCATTCCACATCTCCAGCACATATTGGTTGCTTGAGGATCTATTTTATGTAGTTTCACTGGGCATCTATACCACCTGGTTACTATTTTAAAGTTCCTCTCCTGTATTCCAACCGAAATACTCGATTTAAAAGTTAGGAGAAAAGCTTTATACCATTCCTCTTCTGCGTAAGTCTGTCCTATTTCTCGTTCCCACTCCCTGATATAATGAGGAGGGGATGGGAACATTGAGTCCAATTGTATATTATATATTCTTGATACCCTATGCTTCCCCCCCCCCGGTTTATTTAGGATAATTTTTTCAATTGGGGTCAATTCCCTTTCTATAGAGCCCTGGGAACATAGATAATTGTGAAAATGTTTGAGTTGGAAATATTCAAGCCATCTATCCTGACTCGCTGCTCCCGGTGACAGCAAATCCCTTAAAGGGAGTACACCCAATGCATTCACAGCTTGTATCATTGGGGAATGGCTTGAACTCCCATCCCAAAAATCCTTTATTCCCCAGTCCCTGTGGGAAATCGGGGTTACCAAGGATGGGTGTCAATGGTCCCGTATAAGACGATACATCGTATTTCTTAATCAGCGCATCCCATGTATTTATTATCGAACCCATTACGACAGACCGGTTCCACCCCTGCGGACGTTTCTCTGGAACTATCCATGGCAATGATGTTAGGGGTATTGGAACCTCAGCTTGTTCTATAGTTACCCAGAGTTTGGGCTGCAGATCGCTGCTTTATAGTATATCTCCATATGTTGCAGACTCCCTCCCCCTTCTGATTTTCTTTTAACCAAGATGTCATACTTCAGAAGTGCCCCAGGTATACTGTAACAATATAGATCTTAATCTATTGAAATATAATCTGGGGATCTTTACCGGGGTTGTCTGAAATATGTAAAGAAATCTTGGGAGGATGTCCATCTTAAATAGTGTCATCCTCCCTATCCAGTAGTGTTTACGTTTCCTCCAGGCCTCCATTCGTACTTGTGTTGTCTCCAGGAGGGGTATATAGTTAAGATCATATAGTTTTCTTACATCTGCAGATATTTTTATTCCCAGATAGTTTATCGCTTCTAGGGCCCAATCGAATGGAAAATTGGACCTCAGAATCTCCCGTTCTCCCTGAGGGAGAGTGACATCTAGGCATTGAGATTTACTAGCATTGATGCGATAATTGCTAACTCGCCCAAATTGTTCTATCTGACCCAGGACCAGCGGAAATGCTATCCTGGGGTTTGTGATGTATAATAACTGGTCATCCGCAAAGATACTTACTTTAGGTATTCTTCCCTTGATGTTCACTCCCCTTATATCTGTATTCTGACGTATTGCCACAGCTAGGTGTTCCATAGCTATAATATACAGTAAGGGGAAAGTGGGCACCCCTGCCGTTTCACACCTACTCGGGCTCTAGGGGCTGAGTATAGTGCCATCATTTTTTGGACTAATGAGTGTAGTATCCCTATCTGATCAAGTGATGCCTTCATGAAATCCCAATCGAGCATATCAAAGTAGACATCAAGAATGGCTAACAGTGCGAACATATTGGATAAGGGATATTGTTCTGATGGTGTAATCCCCGGCCTCCCTGCCTGGGACAAACCCAGCTTGTTCCGGATCTATTACTGACTCAATATAGGGTTGGAGTCGTAATGCCAGAATTTTTGCATATATCTTAAGGTCTACGTTTATCAGGGAAATTGGCCTATAACTTGAACACTGTGTAGGGTCTTTCTTTTCTTTCTGTATCAGAGTTATGTATGCTTCCTGACTCTGTTGAGATAATCCACACTCCTCAGTAATAGCGTTGAAGGTATTATGCATGATTGGGGCCAATTCCCCTGACAGTGACCTGTAGAATATCCCTGTCAACCCATCTGGGCCTGGACTCTTCCCCAACGGCGTCGCATGAATCGCCCCTTTTATCTCCTCTAGTGTGAAGGGGTATCTAATGATTCTATAATATCCCTTCCCAAACTGGGCAGCGCTGTCCGGGAGACGTATTGGGTTTTTCGTTCTTTATCTGGTCCCCTGTCAATTGTAGATTTCTCCTTCCCTATATTGTATAAGTCATTGTAATAGCTGGAGAACGCTTCTTCAATTTTCTCTGAGGAGTAAACCATATTCTGCTTTAAACCACAGATTTTAGGAATATACGTTCTCCCTTGTTTACTTCTAATAGATTGTGCAAGAGATCTGCTACACTTACTACCGAATTCATACATAGTATGTTGAGAGCAGTCTTTATATCTTTGATTCAACTCTATCCTTTTTTGTTGTAATTGTTGGAAGACCTCTGTATCCCCATTACTTTTATGTTTACACTCCAATTGATATACTTCCTTTAATAACTTCATTTCTTTTTTTTGTTTAATCGAGTTACATGTGAGATCAAAGTCCCCCTAATAACACATTTTAAGGCTTCCCATTTCAGTGTGGGCATTGTGGTATCATACTCATGATCGGTCACAAAATTTGCAATCACCTGGGTGATCGCCTGTCTTGTAACTGAATCCTGCAACAATGTCTCATTTAACCTCCATGTTGCCTGCGATTTCATTGTATCGGATGTTGTTATTGTGCAATAAATGGGAGAGTGATCAGACCAAATTTGCACTCCTATGTGTGCTTTGGGTCGCCAGCTCAATAGATTGTGAGACCCAAAAATAGTCTATTAGACTGTAAGACGAATGGGTCAGGGAGGGGCATGTGTAGTCCCTTACTTTAGGATTAAGCACATGCCAAACATCTACCAACTGTAATTTATGAAGACAGTGTTTTAGTCTATTGAGTTAGGAGGAGGAAATATGCCCTATTCTCTTCGATGTATCCATAAACGGATCCATCGCTATATTGAAATCCCCTCCCAGTATTACTAGGCCTTCCATATAATTACTAAGGCGGTTCAATATCCCAAGCAGTGCCCCCACCTGACCGTGGTTTAGTAAATACACATTTGCTAATGTGTATTGTTTGCCTTATATTTTACACTTTACAAAAAGGTAACGTCCCTCTACGTCGGTTAATTCCTGTAAATCTGTCACTGGGATTGAATTATGGAAGCCTATCGCTACTCCCCTTGATTTACTCAGAGAATAATTACTCATATGCCACTTAGAGTAGTGTTTCATTGGTATTATGGGGACACATGAGTCCTTAAAATGTGTTTCCGGGAGGTATAATATTCCCACTTTCTGTTTGTGCATTTTGAATAGAATTTGGGATATTTTTTGGGGTACATTCATACCTCTTACATTAAGAGAACCCAAACGAAGATTAGTCATAGATTGTATAATGGATACTTATTTCTAACATATCTTTCCCTGGCCCCTTCAGTATACCTGCCTCTTCTACCCCCCCCCCACAGAAAAAAAAAAAAAGAGACATCCACCCATTTGCCACTCACTCCTAACTCTCTCATATCTCACTTTCTTACTCCCTAAAAATTTTGGATCCAACCCAATTGAGCCTTTACCGATAATATCGGCTTCCTATTAGGGTGAGTGGCTAGAGACAGTGAACCGAACCCACACCATCACCTCCTACCCTACTTAAACCCGAAAGAGATATATTCTTGTTGCTTATTTATTCCTTGCCAAACTCTCACTTGTATACGTCTCCCTTCCCCCAACCCTTTCCTATCTTCTCTATGGGCTGAAAATGGGGGAATCTGTTCAGAGGAAATTCTTGTGTCTTGCCAATATGTGATTACCTTGAAAGGGCCTAAAATATATATAAAATATACATTGCCTTCCCCTTGCAACTCAGTCAATACTCATCCCAATCCCCAATCACGTGGCCTTTACCTCCTAATTAATTTGTGACCTTCTAATCATTTTAATTGTTCCCTTATCTCCATCATTTATTGATATTGCATAGTGGTATGCGTCATTGTTGTGTTTATTCCTA
>NW_017308489.1:77995-98358 GCF_000935625.1 Nanorana parkeri | reverse complement strand
ACCCCCCCCCCCTAATTCCCCTTCCTAGGGAGCTCATACAGTGAAACCTGCAGGGGTGTTAATGGTCTATATGGAATTATCATCTTCCCCTTGCTTCCCCACTTACCACTACTTTAAAAGTAGTGTTATGGGTTTCTAACTTTTACCCTTTTATTTTGTTTTCCTTTTTAAGACCACTTGGGCTTTCAGAGTGTGATTAATGTGAACATAATGTTGTCCCTATATTTTATTTTGGTGAGCTCTGTTTAGCCTGACACTTAGTTGAATATAGTACCCAGGCAATACATTATTTAACTGCATTATATATGAACTTTCACTGAACTTACATCACTATGTTATACCTGGATGATCAACTTTATTGGGAAAGCAGACTGAAAGTTAACCCTTGAGGAACCATTCACACTTGCGCATGACAACACACCTGTTCTATGTGCAGTGTTTTGTTGGGCCATTCATTTTAAATAGCACCCCAGTGCATTGTACAGTAGAGCCCAATTCACAACTCAGTGCAGAACACCACAATGCATATACTTTGCCTTGTGGTCTGCTGGATTGTTAAGAAAGGATACTTTTTTTTCAGTCATTGTGGTGCATTTGCAGCCCATTCATATTGAATAGACTGCCTGAATGCAATGCACATTAACGTCTGTGTTAATGCATGTGCACCATAGCAGAATGCTGAAGGTTGAAAGTGCCCTGAATATTGTTTTTGCTGTTTTTTATTTTTTTATTTATGTCATGTGAGCCAGTAGATCAAAGTAGTTGTGAAACAGTTATACATTATATAGAATATAAAAATAAAAAATAAAATTTCCAGACAAAAAAAAAGTGTCACTGGAAATATTATGTTAAAAATGCTGCAGTGGTGTTGAAGTCCCAAATTTTAATTGACACTAACCACAGGTAATAGGTAATCCACTTCATCCAGATTCTAGTGAGCTCCTCACATGAAGGTGGGTAGGCCTGCTTTTTGAAATCGGCTTCTCTCTGTTTATTATACAGTATCACTTGTCAGATTAGTGATTCCACATCAGTTTTAAACCTGATTGGTGGATGCAAGGAACTTCAGTATGTCAGTTTTCTGTATGGCAAACAACAGTATGAAACCTACAGTGGGAGTATATGGGAATATCTTTAATGCATTACAAACAGGTAAAAAATAGGACCACACAAACGAGAAAGAAAGCCGGCCGCACTCCGAATTCTGCTGGAGCAGTTTATTGTGGACAAAATGACATCACTGGTGTCCAACCCAAGATCCACCCTCTCTAGGAGGAAAAAAGGAGTTCACAATCTGAAACCCTGATTTTGTTAGGTTGTTGTATCAATTTCTGTTTCCAGTTCTGTCCGGAATGTATTTTAAATTGCTGTTTCTAATAATACATTTCCATTTTGGCCAAACTATGAAAATGCCATTACTTTGAACAGAGTTATCTTCTGTGTAAAGAACTTTGCACAGAATCATAGTAATGCATGTAATACTTGGATATATAATAATTTATGTCAGTAAGTAGAGAAAGGGAATTACAGTATTTCTGTGGCTATTTTAGTTTGATTTTAGCAGCTACTGACATTTAGAATTAAAGAAGCTAATCAAATTCCCTTCAGTGTACATAAGAGACAGTAATCTGCAAGGTTTCAAATATGTGAATCTGGTCTTGCTATTATACAGTTTTTTTTAATTCTAATATTACTAAACTGGTTTGCCATCAGAAGTCTAGGGATTTGCTGGTATAAAAGGTTTTTGATTCAGAAAATGTAATGTATAGCAAATTATATCTGTCAATATCTAGTCATATTTATACAATGCCCTTCATATTTATACAGCTTTTTCAGCCTAAAAAATCCACAAAAGCCCAGTGCTACTTACAACCGGGCTGTTGTACTTGTACCTGAAGCCATCTTTTAACCATTATGGATGATGTTGAAACTGGTTGTTGGGGCTTATATTTTTCTTCATGTACATTAAAAATAATAATACTACAATGCCACTCATCAGAGCTGGTCCATTACTGGAAAAGCTTTGGGTAACAGGGGTTATAACTCAAAATCTAAATAAGCATGTATTTAACCTGCAATTTTTTGATCTTGATATTCTGGGCCAGTCTGTTCCCAGTCTGCAGTGGTAAACACCTACCAAAAGTGATCCAAAGAAGGAAAACCAGTGAGCCAATGACAGGGTCATGGGCAGCCAAGGTTCATTGATGCACATGGGGAGCGAGGGCTGACCTGTGTAGTCTGATCCAATAGAAGGGCTAGTATAGCTAAATTGCTGGTTCTGCTAGAAAGGTGTATGAACACACAGTGCATTGCAATTTGTTGTGTATAGGTCAATGTTGCCACAGACCGGCCAGGGTGCCGATGCTGACCCGTGTCCACTGCCAAACGTGACTACAATGGGCATGTGAGCATCAGAACTGGATCATGGAACAATGTCAGATGATGGCCTGGTCTGATGTTTTCTTTTACATCATGTGAATGGCCAGATCGCTTGCCTGCGGAAGAGATGGCACCAGGATAAACTATGGGAAGAAGACAAGCTGACCGAGGCAGTGTGATGCTTTGGACATTGTTCTGCTGAGAAACCTTGGATACTGCCATTCATATGGATGTTACTTTGAAACATACCACCTGTTGGACTGTGCAAAATGTTTCATATACCTATATAAATGTATATCATATATTGTATATGTACCGAATATCTACCTTCAGATAATAAATCTAACTAAGATTACTTAGGTCATCAAAGAAGCCAGGTGTGTTTATCAGTGCTAGAGGCCATGGTATTCATCTCCGCAGTAGGTATGACAAGTGTGGGGATAAAGAGAAATCCAATCTCCTGGAAAGGAATGCACACATAGCATCCTGTGATGTTGTATGGGGGTTATATGCACATAGGGAAACACCCTCAAAATATCCTGCATTGCATCTGAATGTGGCTGTCCATCACCTAAGGATCAAAGAGCGAGATGTTGACCAAGACCGAGGAATTGCCTGCAGTATGATGGGGCCACCTGCTGGAGGAATTCCGTGAATCTTAAGGAAGATGCTGATTGTCTTAAAGGCCTATAAGGGGCATGGGGGATTCTGGGTAAAGGGGTGTCGATGTACATATATGAATGGATCACGTGTATTATATAAGCCAAATCTCAGCTATCTCTCTCTCTCTCTCTCTCTTTCAGTAAGTAGAGAAAGGGAATTACAGTATTTCTGTGGCTATTTTAGTTTGATTTTAGCAGCTACTGACATTTAGAATTAAAGAAGCTAATCAAATTCCCTTCAGTGTACATAAGAGACAGTAATCTGCAAGGTTTCAAATATGTGAATCTGGTCTTGCTATTATACAGTTTTTTTTAATTCTAATATTACTAAACTGGTTTGCCATCAGAAGTCTAGGGATTTGCTGGTATAAAAGGTTTTTGATTCAGAAAATGTAATGTATAGCAAATTATATCTGTCAATATCTAGTCATATTTATACAATGCCCTTCATATTTATACAGCTTTTTCAGCCTAAAAAATCCACAAAAGCCCAGTGCTACTTACAACCGGGCTGTTGTACTTGTACCTGAAGCCATCTTTTAACCATTATGGATGATGTTGAAACTGGTTGTTGGGGCTTATATTTTTCTTCATGTACATTAAAAATAATAATACTACAATGCCACTCATCAGAGCTGGTCCATTACTGGAAAAGCTTTGGGTAACAGGGGTTATAACTCAAAATCTAAATAAGCATGTATTTAACCTGCAATTTTTTGATCTTGATATTCTGGGCCAGTCTGTTCCCAGTCTGCAGTGGTAAACACCTACCAAAAGTGATCCAAAGAAGGAAAACCAGTGAGCCAATGACAGGGTCATGGGCAGCCAAGGTTCATTGATGCACATGGGGAGCGAGGGCTGACCTGTGTAGTCTGATCCAATAGAAGGGCTAGTATAGCTAAATTGCTGGTTCTGCTAGAAAGGTGTATGAACACACAGTGCATTGCAATTTGTTGTGTATAGGTCAATGTTGCCACAGACCGGCCAGGGTGCCGATGCTGACCCGTGTCCACTGCCAAACGTGACTACAATGGGCATGTGAGCATCAGAACTGGATCATGGAACAATGTCAGATGATGGCCTGGTCTGATGTTTTCTTTTACATCATGTGAATGGCCAGATCGCTTGCCTGCGGAAGAGATGGCACCAGGATAAACTATGGGAAGAAGACAAGCTGACCGAGGCAGTGTGATGCTTTGGACATTGTTCTGCTGAGAAACCTTGGATACTGCCATTCATATGGATGTTACTTTGAAACATACCACCTGTTGGACTGTGCAAAATGTTTCATATACCTATATAAATGTATATCATATATTGTATATGTACCGAATATCTACCTTCAGATAATAAATCTAACTAAGATTACTTAGGTCATCAAAGAAGCCAGGTGTGTTTATCAGTGCTAGAGGCCATGGTATTCATCTCCGCAGTAGGTATGACAAGTGTGGGGATAAAGAGAAATCCAATCTCCTGGAAAGGAATGCACACATAGCATCCTGTGATGTTGTATGGGGGTTATATGCACATAGGGAAACACCCTCAAAATATCCTGCATTGCATCTGAATGTGGCTGTCCATCACCTAAGGATCAAAGAGCGAGATGTTGACCAAGACCGAGGAATTGCCTGCAGTATGATGGGGCCACCTGCTGGAGGAATTCCGTGAATCTTAAGGAAGATGCTGATTGTCTTAAAGGCCTATAAGGGGCATGGGGGATTCTGGGTAAAGGGGTGTCGATGTACATATATGAATGGATCACGTGTATTATATAAGCCAAATCTCAGCTATCTCTCTCTCTCTCTCTCTCTCTCTCTCTCTCTTTCTCTTTCTCTCTCTCTCTCTCTCTCTCTCTCTCTCTCTCTCTTCAGAGTTGTAGTGGAGTCCATGTCTCGACGGATCAGGGCTGCTATAGACACAAAGGGGGACCTACTTAATATTAGAAAGGTTGTCATAATGTTATGGCTGATCTGTACATGTCTAGTTTTCATATTAAAACATAAGTATATCCAAATATATATGCTGTTTTTGTATATTTCTGTATGTTTTGAATAGAGTTGGGAAGTAGAGTTCCATTTCCCTTAATTTCTACTCCATCTGAATCAACAGGAAAATACACACGCTAGTTGCAACTAATGAGATTTTTCCTGTTGTTTTGTACACTCAAACGTATAATCATATTTTGAAATCCAACTGGTGATGATGATGAGGATGATTTGGAAAGTAATGCAATGGGGGTATGGGGACATTTTCGGCAATTCATTGGGGTCAGTAATTGTAAAAAGGTTATGAACACTTGTATGAGCATTAGTAAAGAATACAGTAGGAGAACCTTTAAAAAATTAAGGGAGAAGTGCAGAGTGTGGGACAGGTTTTCACCTTTTCACTGCCACCCATGTACCACCAAGTGTTATGGGAGGGCAGACTGCAGCAGCAGGATCAGCAGTTCATACGTTGGCTACATTCTCTTAGACCAGGGGTAGGCAACCTTGGCTCTCCAGCTGTGCAGAAACTACAAATCCCATCATGCTTCTGCCTCTGGGAGTCATTCCTGTGGCTTGCAATTCCTTATGGGATTTGTAGTTTCAGCACATCTGGGGAGCCGATGATGCCTACCCCTGCCTTTAGGCTATATGCTCATGGTCACTGGAACATAACCTGTCCAACTCTTAATGATGCAATACTGGATTTGTGTTATCTTCACATTCACGTGCTGTCAGAAAATGTATGGTATGAAGGTCTTTTACAAACTCTGGGAAAAGTAAGCAAAAATGGTCAGGCCACTTGAGGTGAAAAATGGGGACCAGAACCCAGCAGGTTTTAATTTATAATTGTATGAATGAGCAAATCAAAAGTTAGAAAAGCAAACAATCAGAAGGTGAAAGAGCAGGCAGTCTATTAGTCTAGGTTCGTAAGTTTGCAGTACATTAAAGTGACATTAAACCCTCAGATGTTTTAACATAAAACAATACTGTAATGTGCGCCTTACTGTAATCCATGGTTGTTTCCCTTCTCTTTGCTGCTCTTCCTTTTAAATCTGTATCGGTTATCATGCTGGGCAGAACTTCTGTTTTGCAGCAGGCTGCCTTGTCTCAGGAATGGATACACGGTGTCTGTGTATACGTTTGTATAGGATTGTAACCTGAGCAAGCACTACAGGAAGAGGCCCTGAGCTGAAAGGGAAGTTCTCCCCAAGCATGAGAAGACATGAGGATTTAAAAGGAAGAGCAGCAAAGAGAAGGGAAACAACCATGGATTACAGTAAGGCACACATTACAGTATTGGTTTATGTTAAAAAATCTGAGGGTTTAATGTCACTTTAAAAGCGCAAATGACGTGCTTTACTTTGCGCATTCTGTTAGGGCAGACCATGTATAGGAATTTTACGGTAGACGGACTGTCAAAAGTGAGTGATGCAAAGAATGATCAGTTTACAGTCTATTAAAGAATAAAGCGGTATTCTATTTTTCCACTTCCTCACCACCCCATCGAGGGACAAGGTAAGTAAATGCTATGCGGCATTCCCGAGTGTAGCTCGGGGTTACCGCTTATGGTATGGAAAAGTAACTCCGAGCTACACTCAGGAATACCGCCATGGGGATTAAGATCACTTTACTTGGATTTCTCCCTTTGATCATTTTTATTTAACATTAATTTATGTACAAATCTGTAACCACAATGGGGCCATCAATGTGTGTCATTCAGTGCAATCATCATGCAATAATCATGCCTTAATCATTCCTGTTGCACAGAAAACACATCAGGTTAGAATTGTTTAGTGCTAAAAGACTGCTGGGACTGAGAGGAAAAGGTTATGTTACGGAATTTGAAAACAAAAATCAGCCACAAATCATAATATACAGGGGGCACAGGAATATATAGTGATACAAATATATTGAGCCTTCAGTTGTGCCGTAAACTTTCTTATTCAAAAAGAATGTCATACAAATCTACAGGCTTATTAAATAACATGGCCGCAACTCTGAAAATATTTTGTTAGAATTTTGCATACAGTCTAGGTTGTATCTATAATCTTAAGGATGCATATAATGATAAAGCAAAAATAAACTGTTTACAGATCTGAATGACATTGGTGCTGTGCCTAAATAGGATTTTATTTCCAAGCAAACAGCTCTCTCTCTCTAGTATGCGGATAGAATTTTAAGCATTATTGATTATGCAGAATCCATTGATATGCTGCTTAATAATTTATCCATCTTAAATGCCTCAGTGCAGAAAAGACAAACACAAGATGACGGCATTAGTAGTTTTTTATTCTCAAAGTGAAAATGTAGTACAGATTATCAATTAAATGTTTAAGGCAAGAATATGTACTAGTAATTTGTTTTACTTTGTTGGTTGAGTTAAGATGTTGGTATCCAAAAGGTTTAAAGGTTTCTGATTTAAAATGTTATCTTTCTAGCAAAGTTTGCAAATGTTAGACTCTGCATCCCGTTTGTATTTTTCACAGAGAGCAATTAATTCTTTTTTTTCTATGCATTATTTTAGACCACAGAAATGTTTTTTTCAAATAAATTGTCTATATTACTACTTTATACTGTCATGGATTGTTAACAATTTCACCTTCAGTATTCATCCCTTTTCCCCTAATAGATTGTATGCTCTTCCACATCTATATCCCCCTCTTAACCATATCTCCCCTTACACCCTAACCCATTCTTCTACCTACCACTACCTCTTTTTCATACGCAAAAGTGGTGACAGCAAAGGGCAGTGATGCAACAGTGGTCAAGTGCTGATCTTCCAATCATTTCACTGCTCTCCTCTTCTTTCACTGCTTAGGCATGTTGGAGTGAGGGAGCAATAGGAAGCAGCGATGACAGAAAAGATTGATACAGTGCTTGGTCATACCAAATATATCTAGCTTCAAAATTGCATACGCTTCTGAAACAGCTCAAAGCTACAAAGCCCAACATTGTAAATAGTTGATGAATTAAAAACTTTTACAGCTCTTCAGTTTAGCGTTAAAGCCAAATTATGCCCTATAGACCTATCATTATTTTTCCACCTCTGGCATGCGTGAGGATACCTATAATGAGTCCTATAATAGGCATTCAAGCATGCCCATGTGTGTCCTGTGTTTGTGTTTATGTGTGTATGTGTGTAGCGCTCTTTTAATCATTTGTTTTATTTTTACAAATATTATATTGTGGTGCTTTTTTACTGTCACAAGGGAGTTGACATGCTGCTATGTGACAGTATAAAAGCATTGATATGGTTATATGGTTGATATGGTTATGGGGACATGAAAGAGCTATTGGACCCTTTTTGGCTCCTGTGCTTGCAATCCATGCAGGCCGGGGACATAGAATCCCAATTTTAGGTTAAGTCTGTAAGGGTAAGAAAGAATGAAGGAAGGAAGGTGAGGAGGTCTAGTAACTGCAGTTCCTTGCCATCCTTCCACTCTCCATTCTAAATAGGTTTGCAGAGCTCCGGGGCTCACAGCAAGTACAAAATAGTAATATTGACAATAAAACATAATTTACCATAGCATAAAAACTAACCCGATTGAACAGACTTCAAGAAATGCCTTCCAGGAGTGTGTCACTCTAGCTGATGGTTGTGTTTGTCTGTAAATTCTGACTTTGAGATGGGTAGGATTTCACTTTTGCTGACTGGCATTAGAACCTTTACCTTCTTCACCGGCATGTCTGAAAGCAAAATATTTTTCCTTTTTATCTACCTCTCATTAGGCATATACAAACATGATATTATAAGAAAGTGGCATCTGGTTACTGAAAAATGGTATTGCTATACTCTCTCTGCATTGATTTTGCAGTCCACAGTCCCTGGCCAGGTTATTATAAGGGGGAAGGTGGAACGTTTTTGTTGCATAGTTTGTTATGATACTTCCCAGACATGCAGATAGCAGAAGGAAAAAAGCTGCTGGTGGGTCACCCATTCTGAGAGAGGGCTGTAAAATGCATTTCTCTAGCCAGTTGACATCTTACTTCATTGAAGATGTGAGTCTAGTCAATGAAAACTTTTATCAAACTTTATTTTGCAGCAACATTTTTAAAAATTAGAAACATTTAAAAAAGTAGGCAATTCAAAACTTCCCATGAGGAAAAAGTTAATGTTTTATGCACTGGACATTTAGATAAATCCAGGAACTCCTCACAATTCCCCCCACCCTGCTGACTCTGCTTATTCTTTAGAGAATTATTATGATATAGTCAACACACCATATAGCCTTTGACACCAATGAGTGTGGAATTCAAGAATGTACCGCGGCTTGGTTGACTACCGACAAGATAGGGAAAGGACCAGTGAACAGTCCGCTGAATTTCTTAGAGGGTGTTCTCAGGTTCAGATACTTGGTGGAGAGCCAGACCAAGTCCCCCACCTGGAGAGGAAGGGACGGAGTCTGATGACATCATCGGATCTCCGACTTAACCTGTGGACGGCCAGGAGCTGCTGACCGGTTACTGTGTTACAGTGACATCTCATGAGATTTAAAGTGTATTCCAACTTTTTCGGCCAAATTGGAATAACACCTATTTCACATTTGTTACATGTTCTATTCATATAGCATTAGCTAAAAAAAACTTTTTAGAAAAATGCTTCTGGCAGTTTAAATTGCTTTTATTGGGTTAGGGTTTCCTATAATGTTAATGTTCTAATGTTAGGAGGTCGTGTGAGGGGTTTAAGGATTACATCCTTGGCTTCTTCTCTGCATGTTAATAAACTTAATGAGACAAACACAATCCTCAAATTTCAGTCTCAAGTCTTTCTATAAGGACAGATAACTGTGTAAAACCTGAAAGCAGCCATGTTGCCTGCTGCAACAAAACATCTAACAGGTAAGAAATAATTTCCCAAAAATATTTTTTGGTATGCTGTGTGATTAGCAACATATATCAAAACATATAGAGGGGTTTTCTCAGATGTAACTTGTAAAAGGAATTTATCTCGAGCGGACGGATCTGCGGGCATCAGGTTTGTTAAATTATTATTTTAATTTTTTTTTATTGAGTCGTCATCGTGGACAACCCTGGACATCGTGATTGACCTTAGGATAACATCGGTGGATCCATGCTTGTTTTTTTTTTTTAAATAAAAGACTTGTCAGAATCATGCCCTTTTTTTTTTCCTTTCAATTAACCACTTGCTGACCGGGGTGTTTATACCCCCTTCCTGACCAGGCAATTTTTCAGTATTCAGTGCTGCAGTACTTTGACATTTATTCCGTCATGCAACACTGTACTGAAATTAATTTTATAAAATTTTTGGGGACAGATAGAGCTTTCTTTTGGTGGTATTTAATCACCACTACAGTTTGTTTTTTTTTTTACTGTATAATAAAACCTGTTCTCCCTACGTTATGTTATAAAACATTAATTATTACCCAATTTTTTTGTAAAATATAAAAGACGGGGTCACGTTGAGTAAATAGACACCAAACATGTCAAGCTTTAAAATTGCGCGCACCCGTTAAATCGCAAAAAACTAGCATACTCAAAATTGACCATAGCCGACGCTTTAAAAGCCTTTATCGCTTATCAGTCTAGTGTTATCAGTGATTGATGACCCTAGAATTATTGCTCTCATTCCGCGGCGATATGTAACATGTGCAGCGCAATGGATGTAATCGGCGTTTTCGCACGTAAGCGGGGCTTGACGCATGTTTGCGTGTGGGGGCGGGGGACTTACATTTTTTTTATTGCTTTGATATGTGATTTTTAATTTTTTTAAACCTTTTTTTTTCACTGAACTTATTGCTATCACATAGGGAGCAAGCAAGCTCCCTATGTGATAGCCAATTTGCAGTGACAGGTCCTCTTTATGGAGACATCAGGGGTCTTAATGTCACATAGGGACCCCCAGAGAAGCTGATGAAGCTGAGACCTTCTTCACCAGCTTCTCTCCGGTTTCTGTACCGGATGGTGAGACTGAATGCAGGAAGTGATGCAATACACATCACTGCCTGCATTCAGAAGAGGAGAGGAGATCAAACGGAGCTCGTGTACTGAGCTCCGTTTGATCTCCGGCCGCAGAGCTGCTGTGCTGGTCCCGGGCTCACACCGGGAACAGCGCAGCCTGGGATCGCCAGCAGCGGCGGCGACGGAGGGGGTGGGCCCGCACACCCGACCGGATATTACAAGCGACCGGGCATCTCTACAGACTCCCCAACTCTTGTATGTAAACAGCCATCGCTGGCTGTTTACATTCAAAGCCGATTTCACGCTTGTGCATGCTGCCTAGCGGCGGGCAAGAGCAGAACGGGATGGGACGTCTAAAGACGCCCACCCGCCCTCCAGAAGCCGCTGTCCAGCCGTTTTAATTACAACACCCGGACAAGCAGGTAGTTAAATGATTTTTTTCAAAAGTCTGGCATATTGTAAAAAAATTTGATTTAACCCTTTAGTTAATGGGTAGGGGTATAAGTACCCCTGACTCAGTCACAAAGGGGGGCGCATCTGGGTGCCCCTTTATTAAAGGGGTACCCAAATGTGAATAAGCCCTCCCCCTGCCCGCACCCCCACAACCAATGCTTGTCAGGGCTTGTGGGGGAAGAGGCCCTTGTCTGCATCGGCATGGGGACTTGGTGCTTTTCCAGGGTCGACCCTGGAAAAGCACCCTCCCTGTGCCGAGGGCATGTGGCCTGGTATGGCAGGGAGGGCGCTCACTCTTTCCCCCCCTTTCCTGCCCTGTCAGTCCTATGCTCAGATCAACGGTCTGGTATGGAATTTTAGGGGGGACCTCATGTTTATCCCCTATTTTTTTGGGTGGGGTCCCTCCTAACATTCCTAACAGACCTAAAGGGTCTGGTATCGTTTGGGAGGGGAACCGCACATTTTTTTTTTCCTTTTATAAAAGTCAATGTTTTCTTTATAAATGTAATTTTTGCTGCAGCAGGTTCTATACATCGTACAAATGCGTCACTTTACAGGCAGTTTAAGGGGACCCCCCCAGGCACGATATTTAAATTCATTTTTCATTTTTATTGTTTCACTGTAAGCAAATCACTTCTCCTTTAAAAACTGTATTTTTTAAAAGTTTTTCTTTTTATTGATACATGTCCCCAGGGCAGTACCCAAATCCCCATACCCTTTTTATGGCCAATTACTTGCATATAAGGCTTCAAAATGGGGACATTTGATCTTCTGAGTTCTGGTCCCATAGACTTACATTGAGTTCGACATTCGAGTTCGAACTTTTTTCATGTTCAAAAGTTCGAACTCGAACCGAAATCGGGTGAGTTCAGCACATCACTAATATACAGTAATAAGCAGTGCTAAGAGGGTTGGAGCCTTTAAAATGAGGCAGTTCAGTGGATGTAACTTGAGCAGCATTAATGCCATGTATAACCTTGCTATATTGCTGTGGTATAGAAATAAGCATTTCAATATTATAACCCATTTATAATTATTAAATCACCTTTACTTTGCAATGGGGTGGGGTTTTTTCTGGATTGTTTGTTGAAAAAAAATTGTCACCTTCATTATGGGTAAAAATATTTACACATACAGGTTACATTAATATCAGTTTCATTCTTAATGACATTTCTGCAAACGTGCTTTTTGTATTGTTGTTGTTGATGAGTAAAGCTGACAGTTGGGTATAATGATAGAGTGTGACAAGTGATACCAATGAGGGAGGAGAATGACTGATATGGATAAAGCCTGGTATAGAAGAGTATGGCCAAAATAAGGAGAATGAATGACATTGATGAGTGATTTAGGAAGAGGACGGCAATTGAGTTTATCAGGTAAGGCAGATGAGTGAGTGGAGAGGACCAAATTATTATTATTAGTAGTATTATTATTATTATTATTACTACTAGTATTATTTCAATATATTATGGATTTGTACATTCTGATTTTTTTTTCTATGGGCTGCCATGCAGTTGATCAATCTTTTCTTCAGCCTCCTCTAATTTTCATGAACAGAGCTTTAATTTCACCCTCATTGTGCGTGTGTGCTATTTTAATTGCATTACCTATGGTGAGATCATCTTGTAACAGCAATTTTTTCTTTCACTCCTTTAGAATTTGATCACATCATGCTTCAACTTTTATCATACAATCACTGTCATATAAAGCCCTGTCTTTTGCTATCAAATGTAATTTTCTTACACATTCATCTATGGATTGAGCTGCTCCCTGCTGTCTTCCACAAAGGCACTTTATTTGAGCATATTTTTGTGATCAGGATTACAGGATGTTTTAGTCTTTTCAACTATCATATCTACATTTAGTTTTATCCTACAGAAAACAAATTCTCATTTCAGTTCATATATAGGTCATGAACCTTTGTGCTGGCTCCCATGTAAACCTGTAATAGCACAGTTTTCAAATACTCAGCCTATTTGTTTACTTGTGTTCTTAGGCTTTTTTGCAGAAAGAGTGATGCCACTGTTGCAGTCAAAACCACTTCATCATAGCATGTAGTTTTTTGCTACAATAATAGCAATAGAGTTAATCAGAGCTGGACTGGCCATTGGACATAAGGGGCCCTTGCACGATGGGCCAGGCCGGGCAGAACTTAATCATCCTGATTGTGTTTGGCCCTGCTCGGCCTTGCCCACTATGCCCAATGGCCTGCTCTGATCACTGGAGCTCTCTGAGTGGCCAGGCAGAGCAGACCCACCCCTCCCCATCACCAGAGGACCCAGTGGCTGATCTGGGGGGGCAAAATCGACCCCCCCCAAGATTGTGCCAGTCTTTTGGACTGCTGTTCCCGGCCAGCCCGGATCGCCTCCATATGACCGAGGTGATCCGGGCTGGCATGTTAGAGCTGCCTAAGTGGAGAGCTGCATCTGCTGAGCCCACAGCCACCAGCAAGACACTGGACCACAGGTGAGAGCCCCACTGACCACCAGAGCCCCCTGGCCACCAAAGGCTGCACTGACCACCAGAGCCATCCCTGTAGCATGTAATTTTGAAAAAATGTGTGGTTTTCCCATGTCACCCCTAAAGGCATTAAATGAGGGGCCATCTCCCCACTCAGCTGTATTTTTATTTTATTTTATTTTCTGAACAAGTACAATATACACGTATTGCATGTAGTATTACAAAAAGACATATCACACAATTACCCTGTTTGTATTCTTGGAGTATTCCAAGAGCTATGGAATTCACATAAAGTTTGTAAATCAAGATCCGGCCCTGACACCCCATATGACAGGTTACCATGAAAATAATAACAGGACTGTATAGTAGGGTATGTCACGTGGCCGTACCGTGTATGTAACGTAAGGGTGAGTTCGTGTGAACAGCAAAATTGCTGGATCAATTCTTCAGATCTGCTCATTTTCTATATAGGAACTATACAAGAGAAAGAGAGAAAGGACAGAAAAGGGCAGAGTCAAGGGGATGCAGCATTTCCTTACGGAAACAAGAATATAGTTGTAGAAGAGGAGATAAGGAAGAGAGAGGTACCTGGCCCGCTGCCCCCCACCCCCCCCCGAGGGGAGAAATCCTCCAGGTCTGCTGTTGGGAGACGTGAGGTAACTTTCACCAAGTCCCCCCATGTGAGGCGACTACTGGGGGATGGAGGTGGCCATGGGAGTGAGTGCACACGCTTCTCCGGACAGGAGAGCTGCGTAGCGATCTGAGTGTTGGAAGTAGAGTCACGCGCCCCAGGTGGACAAGAACTGCTTCTGTGTGTTTCTGAGGGTAGCCGTTAGGTCTTCCATGGCATATACTTCTCAGTGCGTGCAGAGCGAATGGTGGTGGCGATCAACTGATGTTCCAGAACTGTGGACGGTAGAGAGGAGGACAGCCACGGGAGCCCTTCTATAGGGAGCCGGTGTGTGGCCCTTTCAATTGAGACCCATATCTTGCTATCTCGGTGGACGTGTCAGTCCAGGATCCTGTTAAGGTGGACCGCTTTATAGTAAGATTGGAAGTCAGGCAGTCCCACCCCTTCCCTGTCCCGTGGAAGGCTTAGAGTTTTCCTACTCAGTCTCCGATGAGATCCAGCCAATACAAAGGACATTACCGCCCTCTGGAGGCGCTGAAAGAAGCTGGGTGGTAGAAAGATCGGTAAGGCTTGAAACAAGTACAAAACCAAGGGAAAAACATATTTTTTACATTGGTACATGTCCCCCAGGGGAGTGCCCAGCTCCCCATGCCCTTTGTTTGACGATCCCTTGACTATTTGCCTTGAAAATTGAGAAAATTGATTTCCAAGATTTGCCTCCCATTGACTACAATGGGGTTTGCATTAATGTTCACAAACGGCAAACTTTTCATTGCATTGGCATAATGAACCTGCGAGCCAAACCCCGGCAATTTTTTTCATCACTACTAGCAAGTGAGGATAACTGGCACCTATTTCTTTTTTTTAAAAACAGTTTGATGAGTAAAGCTGACAGTTGGGTATAATGGTAGAGTGTGACAAGTGATACCAATGAGGGAGGAGAATGACTAATATGGATAAAGCCTGGTATAGAAGAGTAAGGCAAAATAAGGAGAATGAATGATACTGATGAGTGATTTAGGAAGAGGACAATTGAGTTTATCAGGTAAGGCAGATAAGTGGGTGGAGAGGACCAAAATATTATTATTATTTATTATTATTATTATTGTTGTTATAGGGAAGTTCGGTCACATTATACAATTCATATTACCTTCATATTGCCTATGCATGTAGAATTCAATTAAATTAATTTATTCTTCTGAGCAGAATTCATTTTACATGCCCAGATTAGCAGCAATGGACATATACAGTATCTGCAAATGTCTAGGATATTATTGAAGGGAAATGTAAAAAAGTAACAAAGTGGTGTTCTGTTCTGTAGAAATCAAAATAATCCTCCTCCTGAACCATACCTGGCCACACGCACTTAACATTAGCACCTTGTAAGTCACCTTGTCCCAATGTTGATGGGGACAGGAGCCTCATCCCCACATCCTGTCCCCCAAAATGGGGGTGGGGTTCTGCAGTGGGAGAACCTATTTGAATGCGGTAGCCCCTTTAGAATAGGAGGATCCCCAGATATCTCTCACACACAAATGAGTACGGGGTACTTGTTACTCATTCACTAAAAAAAAGAATTGGTAAACAAAAACACCCATACTATTGAAAAAAATACTTCTTTTTAAAAACAGTAATATCTCCTCACGTGAGTCCCACATGAATTATGTTGAATTATGTTGTTCATCTAGTCATGTAGATCCACATCAATTATGTAATTGACAGCAGCCACCATAATGATGCTACCGAGTCATTACTCCCTTCACAGATGACAGCTTCCAGCACCACTAAAATGTAAATATAGAGGCAGAATCCTATGTAATGTAATTGACCAAACATCCCCAACACTGTTGTTTATATTTCAACAGTCATCTGTCATATAATTTAGTGGTGGTATTGCTGTAAGCAAATGTGGACAGTTTTTTTCCAAACTGTGGGCAGACTGGGTGTAAGTTGAGACACAAAAAAGAGGATTTGATTCTGGGAGAACTCTTTTCCTTTGTATCTACCATCTATTGATTACTGTCTAAGCTGTGTGGCAAAAGAGGGGATTTAAAACGCATATGAACCCATTGGTTCTTTCATGACAAATGCTGACAGTTTATGCTCTTTGAAAAAAAAAATGTATCAACTAAATGAGCATCTGGTGTCAAAACGTCGGAAAACCCTGAGCTCACGGCTCCATTGGAATCCATCCTCTATATATGCTCAAACCTTCAGCCCAGACAGAGTCCGGTTACACACTTACCCTGCCATTTAACCTCTTACAGGGATGATCTCCGAGATCGATACTTACACAGTGTGCATGTTTATTTTTACCGCTGGTTTATGTCAGGTCATCCTTGTTAAAATATTTATCCATGCAAGCCATCTCACCCACCTACATGGTCTTAATCTTGTAGAGACGGAATTTCTGTTTTGTTTTTATTTGTCTTTGTTAGTGTGTGGGTGGTTGTGTCCATACACCCTCCATATTTATACAATACATTCTTTTTTCACTTTTGTATACTTTGGGCCTGTCCCGATTTATTTAGTAACCGCCTTTTTGATGCACTATTCTCTATAGCGAATCAAATCCATTTTTTTGTGGGTGTAAGTGGAACTCATGTTTAACCCAAAACCCAAAGACTATCAGACACTAGGGGATAACATTGGGGACAAAATTGGGGACAAAATTGTCCAATTTGGAGTAATATATTTACTCTAAAAAGTACTGAAACTCATGATAGTTTATATTGTTTTTTTTCAAAAATATAATGCCAAATACAACTTTGTACTATTTATTGTCATTTGTATTCACACAGGAATGATGCATGCTTTTATAGACAAAAATGTCAATATCTGGTTTCCCTAGCCTTTAGAAGCAATAATGTATTTGCACCTTTCTCCAAGTTATGTTATTTTATCATAATATAATGATACTTTATGATACTTTAGTCTTGTACATAGGTTTCCAATGAGGTTGAGGTCTGAGCCATTTCCTGGCCTTTCAATAACAATAATATGATTGGATGAAAACCAGTCCTTTGGCCTTGGCAGTATGGAAAGGATCATTATCTTGCTGGAAATTAAATTCTGGTTAAGTGTGAGGGAATAACTCAGTTCAGCTGCAAAAGGAAGAAGTTTTAGTTGCAATATTGTCCATGTATTTTTTAGCTGACATTGTCCCTTCTACAAGTTAAATATGTGCAATAGCATGACTAGACATGCAACTTCAGAACATACCATGTATTGGATGCTTCCATGTTGCTGTTGTACACTCTGGAAACAGGTCTTGACTGACATTTGAATGACATATTTCATGCCATCAAAACAATTATATTTTAGTTTCATCACTTCAGATGACCTAATCCAAGTCTTCACAAGTCCAGTATAGATGTTCTTTTGTGGGGGAGATCCCTAGTATAGCTGGCCTGAGTCACCACAAGTTGCTACTACGTTGTGGTGACAAGAGTCTGCAACCTGGGCAGCAAGTAGTATAGAAGCTCTGTAATAGGACACCCTGCTTTAGGTTGCTGTTAGGGAACCAAGAAACTAGACAAACTTAGTGCAGGTTTAAAAAAATTAAAATAAGTTTGTTGAAAACAACAGTAAACATAAATGGCAAGAAACAATAGAGAAAGTCTAGGACATTGCCAGTGCCGAGCCAGGGGTCAGAGAGCAGGATGAACAGAGACAATATCCCGAGTCAGGAACCAGGCAATCAGTCAGCCAAAGCCAGGGTTATACCTGTATAACAGAAACTGCAGAACACTTGGTAGATCAGAACAATGCAAGGGCAGAGACCGAATGGACAAGGTGAAGTTTAAATAGTGAACTGATAATCACTCTGAAACAGGAATTTGCCAGGAGTTTTGACAAAACTCTAAAAGCAGCAAAATGATGATATTTGGTGGTTTGGATATAAGAGGGCACCAAAGAGTAACAGCAGTGTCAGAAACACTACAAGCCATGCTGCAAGTGACTGGACAAGGAAGGGTAAGAAACCCAGACAGTTGCTAGGCAACCATGCCAGGAAGCCTACTGAAGGGTTATATTAGGAGGTTGGCCAGAGGACTGGTGAGTCTAGTCAATGGGAAGAAACAAGTCTGGACCTAGAAGCTGTATGGGAGGAATGTCATGACCTTGTTCTATCTGCTGCCAGGGTGCGGGTCTCATCTCCCTCTAAATCTCTCTCCTTCTGTACTGGGCATTTGAACTTGTTCAAGCATGGCACCATCATATTTCTGTATGGCTGACTGTTCACTTACTATTCTTCAGTAAAAAAAAGCAAGCCTTTTTAAGGAGAAGGGTGTGGACTCCATCTTATTCTGAACCAATGGGACACTCCTCTTGGGCATGGACTTGTACCTAGGGAGGAAAAGCGGGACTGCAGTCAATCAGAATAGCAGGTTGAATAAGGGTCTGGATCCTGGTCAGGCCAGGCTGGGTCTCAGCATTCTGCCCTGTGAGGCATGGGAACTCTGTGAGCCGCATACTAGGGGACCGCAGTTCATATCAGTACAGCTGAGCCGACAAAGAAAGAGTTAAACACAGTATCTATGGTGTGAAATGAATAATACATGTTTCACTTGGTGGTTCCCATGCTACACAGCCCTTTTTTATCTCCTGCTGTCTTCTAAAGCCAATATTTTGATCTTCCTGTCTTTATTTGGGGTACTCGCCGTCTTTCTGCCTCTTCCTGCTTTGGTTTGTGTACATTTTAAAATTCATACATTAATATGACTTTACTTACTACAGATTTGGATGCACTGGCCAAAAATTATTTTTTCAATTTCCAATCATAGCCAAGCTACCAATATTACAACCAACACGTCTTTCTTCTGCTGCTAAGTTATTCCCTCGCCCTTCTCAGGAGAGTAATTTCTAGCAACATAATGTTCCTAGAGTAAAGCAAATATATCACTCCAAAGTGTCCACAGTTTGGCCAATAGTGTACTAAACAGTACATCACTTAAAAAGACAGCAAGATAAAAAAATGTGTTTAAGGGCAAGTATTCCATACTGATCACTGGGACATGACTGATGAGGTTTCCTCATCAGAATTCCAAACTCCTCCTGACTTTCAGAGGCATTCTGAAGCAAAAGGATAGTGTCACACACCACATATATTTTATAATCTCATTTTGAAGCTTTCACTCTCTGTCCCGTAAACTCAAGTGGAGAGAGAATGTCTTTCCAATGTGAGGCAAATCTCCTCTTAGACAGTTGTCACAGTAACAAGTGTCCCAATAAGAAGATTTCCCCATGATTCCTGTTCTGGTGGCAACTCAAAAGTTTGGTTATACCCTCACTTTTATTCCTAGTGACATTGGGTATTAGGAGGGAACACTCTAATTGGGAAATAGACAGAAATAAAAACTGACAGTGGTTCTACTTCCCTCATTTCTCTTTCAAAAACTAGTAAAGGTCAATATACTTTAATTCTAGTTTTATCAAATTTAATGCAGCTGGATTTATGAAGTCTTAATGGTAGTTTCTTCTATAGATTTAGCCTCTTGTAAGTTAATTAGTACAGAAACGGGTCTGCATTTTTACATTCAGAAAATGACCATGCCAACAACTATAGTGATATGATTGTAGGAACACCAGCTATGCAAAATGAAGGCCAGGTTAAAAATAAGTGCCCAGCATGTAACCTGTGTTCCCTGAGTGACTTTAAATGGCAATTTTATATTTTTGACTGGAAGGTATCACTAATTTTGAAAGGAAAAGGAAAAACTAACATCTTTTTTTAAAGCACCTCCAGTATAAAAAAATAGACACCATACCACTGATCTCTGGTTCAGGGCCATCATAAATCTGCTTCCTCACTTTTTAGCTCTTTTCTGTTCAGCCCGGGGGGGGGGGGGGGTTTGGCACAGCCCAAAGTGCCCA
>NW_017308489.1:65312-77034 GCF_000935625.1 Nanorana parkeri | reverse complement strand
CCCCCTCTTTTTTGTCTTTTTTTGCTCAGCCCGGGGGGGGGGGGGGGGTTTAGCTCAAGCCCAAGTGACCCACACAGTGGCCTTACTGTATTCTTTGTTGGGGCTCCCCAAAGTTCCCAACTCAGAAACCCACAGTCCAAACTCACTCGGAGTGGCACCAGGTGAGGATCATCAATTACTTTCCAACAACACCCCATTGGAAATACCAGTCAGGATCCAGCCTGGCAAAGGCCAAACCAACAGCACTACACTCTTCACCATTATTTGTCTTTCTGTCACCACAGACATATTTTCTATGTTTGACAAATACTCACTCTGTAGTTGAACATGTTTTACCAATAGAACATCCAGCTTCAACAGTGGCAGCTGTTGCTTCCAAAGTTACACACTTTAAAAGTTATTTAGTTAACATAGCTCCAAGGAGAGAGCCATGTTAACACAGCTTCGCTAACTTCCTCTACTCCACTACTCCTCATCCCCCTTCCCAACAAAGGGGCAATACATGAAGATAATGAGGTCTAAGGACCCTGAAAACTATGTGGCAATTGGAGTGCCATCCTTAAAATTTGAAGTTCTACGCCACCCCATCAAATTTAAAATTTTGTGTGTAAGAACTCATCTAACAGCAGGCCTCCTAAATTCCATTACACCCAGTTCAAGCAGATTGAATTGGATAAACATTACTCAGAGGGTTTGTAAGCTTCAAGGGACTTCTATTAAGTCCACATAACAGTGCAAGTAAGATGTTTAACAGTAATCTAATAGTACTTATCAGCATGTAGCAGAACATTAAAAGTCAGAGATTGTTATTTAAACCCATCCTCATTGTTTAAACATTCTCTTATCTGGTGTTTTCACAACGGGCTAATTGGATGCTGTAAAATTCATTAGGAGTGTGTGTTTACACCATAGTTATTAACCACTGTATAGCTATTTAGCAGAAATACCAATTTCCATCTGGATTTACTTTACCTAAAAGTTCCATGCTCATAACTTTCAGCTATCCAAAATTAGTCCTTTTTGATAATTCTAAGTGTAATAAACTTATGTTAATAACAAGTGGCTATACAAGTGCATTAGAGAATAACTGTCACTTTGATACCACTCTTGACTATGCTGTCATGTGCAATAGGCAGATTAGACGCATTCTATCTCCTGTGTGAGCCAAACATGCAATGTACAGTATATAAAATGTAGTCTTTAAAAAGTTGAATTGTTTTGCTGCATAACAATTCATTGGTTATCAGACTGTCATTGTGGGACAGACTGTCATACATGCCATCACAATATGTGATGGCATGTATTGTTTGTGTGGCTAAAGAATTATCTGCGGAGTTAACTGATTACTTTCAGTCTGCTGGCACTTAGATTGTTGTCTTATGAGCTGGAAAATCTCTGCACAGGGTGATGTTGAGAGTGCCATAATCACATATTGGTGACAGTAGTGGGATGGTTCTGGTTAGAGCATCAGTGATTGAGTTAAGTGACTGAACTTTGTGATAAACTCCCTATTCTTTGTTTTTCTAATCTATCTTTATTTTGCAATCATTCCTGGTATGGCAGAGCACAAGAAGATGAATAGGAATGATCTGATAAATGTGTACTAAAGGAACGCACCAGCCCAGTGCATTACTGTTGGCAACACCAGAATAATATATAACATAAGAATTACACTCACAAACTTCGACTTGGGTAAGGGGCTTAACAGGTCAAGTTAGAAATGTCTCCAACACTAAAGAAACCTCATATGCAGGTGGACACTAATGACCCCAAGGATGCAACTATGCTATAGTCATAATGAGGTGCTGGTAAAAAACAAAAGCACAGGAACGGGGGGTGCTAATAGTGTGGTTCTCATAAAAACTCTATTAATAAAACAAAAATGAAAAGCACTCACAAACCCTGAAGGAAGTTGCAGCAGTATATCCTGGCAGTATAGCATTCTCTTTCAAGTGGCCAGTGATCCAGAGCTCTGCTCACCAGATTTTGGGGAAGATGCTAAGGTGTACCCTGTGCATCTGTGCATTAATTGATTGAGCGATTTGAGGTAGGAAGGTCAGAGTTTTAGATGAGATTCCCATACCTGTCCTGCTAGGGGCAGATCTGGGGACATTAATATTGTGGTATGTGCCTTCTGATTACCATCAGGACCTATCAACCTGACTCTCTGGACACACCAACTTACTGTGTAAAGATGTGGGGATAATATCTGGGCAACTTGGTGATGGACAGAGAGAGGAGAAAAGTATGCTGAAAATTCTCTACCACACAGGTACCTCAGATGGGTTTGTGTTATATTCTGTCTGGTTCATTGGGGAAACTCATGAGGATGCACCTTGCAGTCATATGGCAGACACCGAGGCCCATTCTCCTACCAGTTTGCATACCCCATCTAATTCAGGGTGCAGGCAAGCATAAAAAAGGAAATTCAAGAAATGCTGCATTTAGGGGTCCTATAGAAGTCCCACAGTGCCTGTGCATCACGAGTAGTACTGGTCCCCAGAAAAAAATCAGATGACCAGGTTCTGCGTAGACTAATGAAAGGATTTATGAGCTGTTGGACAAGCTGGTCACTATCTAACAATCATGGACCTGAGCAGGGAGTATTGGCAAATTCCTCTAGCCTAACTCTAGCTAACATTTTATAAGCAGTTAAAGAACCATGTTTGTTTGTTTTTTTTTCTTTTGGAAAAAAGGTTTAAGCCCTGTGCATAAAAGCAGACAGTAAAAAGCACCCCTGCCAGTGTAATAAGGTTTCTCCCACCCCTGTCACTTGTTGGACAGCCTGGCCTGTTACAGGAAGTAGAAAAATAACCACTCTACTAACATAATGTACAAATTATAAAAGTATCTTACGTGGGGAAACAAAAAAAAGCTGTGTAAATGCTAGTGTCAAACTACATCATATATGTTGTTTTGATTTTACCCATTGTTACCATTTAATTTAAAATGCAGCAAATGTATATTCAGATTAATTTTACATATAAAAATATGAAACCCATATTAAATTATATTGTATCAGTATTCATGTAACAAACTAATGCATAGGCATTAAGATGCATCTGAGAATCTTGCAGCTGTCTAACTAACACATTTCCTATATGCACTATTTTACATATACAAGTAATTTATAGCCTTGCTATAGATTACATTCATACTCTACTGAGGCATTTTTGATGAGTCTTTAGAAAAATGCACACAAATGCACACACACATGATTAATGTTTGATCTGTCATGTGTGTCTGTGCAGTTTGAAAAGTTTGCTGCATTTTGGACAATTAAAGAAAAAAAAAACTTCTAATAGTTGGAAATATTGAAAAATAAACAAAAAGCATTGTTAATGTATTTTTTTATGACACATGCAAAAGGGATACACATTCAAATAAGCACTGTTTTAACCGCAAGGAAGTAATATCACTACTCAGCATTATGGGTAGAATGAGCTTGGCTCTAGTAAATCAGTTCCCCCGGGTAAGCATAATATGAGTGCAAAATTTAGGAAATAATAAGGATTATAAAACATAATTGCTTTGTAACATTAAACTGTTAAGGTAATATTAGTAGAAGCTTTGGCATTATCACCCATTTTATTATTGTGGTCATTTGTATTAATGTGAGCACAAAGTGGCTGAATTTACAGAGTTATACAGTTGCTGTTAATAAAGAATTATTAGGCTACATATTGTGATAAATTCAGCTGTAACTTTTTAAAATCTTAGTCTTAATGTCTTAAATATATGTCTACATTATATAAGTAATACATCTATGTTTCTGATGCATTCAGATTTATTAATTTTTCATCCGTGTATGTAAATGTGGAAATTTTACTTCAGTACTGACATTTAATAGTGATAATCGTTCAAAGTTATAGAATGAAAGCTTTACCAGTTCCATCTGCTGTATCTAAAAGGTGTTTTTTTGCACTTGGGAAATTTCAGCCATCTGTTGGACTAATGCTTTTTTGCAGTCTAATACCCTAAAGGAATCATAACAATTTTAGCAGAGTGTTAATGTAATACTGGCATGGTTTATGTAATGGACATTTTTTAAATAATTTCTTTGTAATGTACCAAAAATGTCTGTTTAGATATATTAATAAGTGGTAGGCTCATTAATTAGCCGGATTTGTGGGAGGAGCCCCACACATTTAAACTGCTCTGTCTCCCACTCTCACCTGTCAGCTCGTGGGCGTCATCCCACCCGCCTCACCCCCTTTTTCAGTTACCTTTTACTCTTAAGTATGCCCCCTTGTTTTGCATAGTGACCACGGCACACCTCAGGTCATTGTAGGCAGGTCCATCATCTCGATTCTTGGGTACGTATCAGTGGGGCTTTGACCACAAATTAATTATTGGATGCTTTATGTTTTACCTGAGAGCAACCATAGTACCTGGAGTGTTTAAATGAAACTAGTATGTTCACAGTAACTATAACTGACAGAAAAATATTTTTGTCACTGCAATTTAACAAGCCAAAACTTAAACTTCTGAAAATAAACACACACACACACAACCTGGCATATGGTAAATTACATCATTTACAAAATTAGGTACGAAATTATACCTAATATGATACTATAGCCAGTGATGACACCAACACCTAAGAATTTCCTGCACATTTAAACCTTCCCTCTTTTTCCAGTTGACAATTGTGGTGTGATGAGGTTGAGAAAAGTGGGACTGTGATCACTCAAAACATGTAACAAAGCTATAATCATTCAATATTCTCCATGTTAGTCTCATAAATCGTTGCCTTTGTTTCTACTAGACATGAGGTTCATATTTGCTTCTGTCTTCAGGGATTGTTCCAAATGGGTAAGCATTGCTGTTAATTCATTTCTAGTAGGAAGTGCTCTCACCATTTCGTCCACCGGGGACAGCGAGCAGCGCTCTCGGGTGTCGTTCAGGTCTGTGTGTGCAGCCATCCCCTCAGCTCCTCTCTCATACATGGATGGATCAGACAGCACGTCCGCTCGTGTAGGTGAGCCTCGTTTTCGCTCCTGCTGCTGTTCCGTCGCCAGGAAGCGTGTAATGACCCCCTTATTCTGTGTTTTTGCGGAGCCCGAGCCGGAGCGTCCTGCGCCCTTCTTCATGTCGGTATGTCTATTAAATGTGTCCCGGTCTATATCCCTGAGTACGCACAAGTGAAGAGTTATGGACGGGATGTCCAAGCTTGCAGAGAGGGGAGGCCCGGAGCTCAGCTTAGGTGCATCCTGCCGCCATGAGTTCTAGGACACGCCCCCGTGAATTTGCAGTTTTGAGCTTTGCAATCCTGGCAAATTTTTGGGAAGATACGCCCAAGATAATTATTTTAATCCAAGGTGCACAGCATGGCCCTTTTGACATATGTCCAAAAAGCTTAGAAAGGTCAATACGCTTTTGGATATGCCAGCTACCTCACTATAAACTGTTTTGATATTGGGATAATCATTTGATAACATATTTTGGCACTGAACATATTTATATTTGTTTTAAATATTAGTCTGTATTTATGATAACTATTATAGACATACTATTGTATTTTTAGCACTACACTGTTTATATAGAATAGTTTTACTTTGTTTGATGCTACTGTAGGAAGAAGATAGGGAAAGCTAAATTCTAAATGCTAGCTCCTTGTTTTTGTTCTTGATATTGTGGACTTGTTGTCCTTAATTGTATATTGTGGTTGATTTGAGGTCCATGGTTACTGTTAGCTGCTGTCCTCTCCATAGCAAAGGGTCTTGTCACAGTAACAATGTATAGCTTTCCTATTGCTCTGCTGTAATGTCATTGTTGGGTAGCAAGTCTTCTCCTTCATTGCTCTGTTGGTAGCCTGGTTCCATAGGTGTTTTTACTTCCTTTGCATCTTGCATGTGGAATTGTTCCAAAATCTCTGAAATTTTCTGACTTTGGTTGAGAAGATAGCTTCCATCTTCTTCTCTCTCTATTTGAATTCCCAGATAGCGACTGATGTTTCCTAGCTTCTTAATTTCAAAGATTTGTTTTAGTTTGCATGTTTCTATGTCTTTCCATGATGTTGGTCCGAGTATGCTATGTGTTTTAGCAGTATATGACAGCATGCAGGGTGGTATTCTCTTTCTTTGTTGCTCGAGTGGATCTCAGGTTGTTCCACAGCATTAAACATGGAATTTTAATTATCAATTGTGAGTTCCACCTGTAGTTTTAATTCCTATTCAGTTTCACTTTGCTCAGTTTCCTTTGCTGGTTCACTGGGCGAATTAACTTCACAACTTCCCAGGATCATTGTTTCTGGGGATAGATTCTCATGGAAATAAAAACTGCGACTTTTTGTCACTGTATCAGTATTTGGGTGGAGGATTCTGTATCCTTACTCTGTTCTCTATAGCCCTTTAGAATACCTGTTATGGCTGTGTTCTCCAATTTGGATTGTTTCTCATTGGAAATATATTCACAAGCTTTACATCCAAATACTGTAATGTGCCCTAGGCTTGGCTTTGATCCATGCCACATTTCAAATGGGGTGCTTTCAATGGCTTTTGATGGTGGTCTGTTCTGTAGGTATGTTGAAGTCATGACTGCTTCTCCCCAGTACTTTTTAGGTAGGTTGGCATCTGACAGCCTGTATTCCTGGTTTCCATCGGAATTTGTTGCTGAACATGGCTACAAACTCTTGAAGGTTTTTCTGATGTTTCATTCTTGTGCTTCATCAGATAAGATGTTGTGTACCTGGAATAATCAGCAATGAAAGTCAGTAGATCACTGTTCCCATCTGATGTGGGAGTTTTAATTTGTCCACACACGTCGCTGTGTATGAGCTCCGTGGGGTGGGTGGTCTTTATTTGAGTGGCCTGTGGAAGTGGGGTATGTGTGGTGTTTGCTTTCATACAGCATTTACATGTCATGAGCATTTTGCAGGGCAGTACAGTTGTATCTTCTGATAAGCTTCTCATATATAATATCTTTTATGGCTTCTGAGTTTTGGTGCCCTAGTAGTCTGTGCCATAGATGGATACATTTATTGTGTGGATTATGAGTGGCTGTCTTGAATTGTCCGTCTGAGGTGGTAAATCTGTATAGCTGTTCATCCAATTTTCCATTTCCGAGGATTTACCTATTGTTTCGGATTTTACATTCATCACCTCAGAATTGAACTGTGAGACCATTATTAGCAAGGGTTTTCACTGATAGAAGGCTTCCTTCTAGTCTGGGACATATGCTCATGCATTTTCTTTAATGCAGTCTACATACCTATAGCTGTATTTTCTTTTCTTTTGTGGATGAGCTGGTCATATTTCACTAGCAGACTTATAATTGCTTTTGCTTTCCTTTTTCTTCTTGTCAAATTTTTCCGTGGGCCAATTACTAGGTCTGTCTGTACTTTCCACAAGCTGTTTTTGCTTAGCAGCATTTCAAGCTTGAAATTCCATAGCTGGTAGTTGCTATTGTTGAGCTTTGCGATTGCAAACTTCATATCTGAACTGCTTGCCATCTTTTAGCAGCTTGGATGCAGGACTTGTTGACTTGCAGTGTTCTGTTTCGTGTCTGGGCCCATAACATGTTGGTTATGTGTTTAGATGAAGCACTGAGATATTGAGGAATGCTGAATTAAGTTGTACTTGCTTATAGGGACAATACATCAGAATACAGCATTGTACATTATATATAGAGAACTTTCTGTATACCATAGATAAGTATGCACACAAAGACTAGCATAGATTAACATTGCACTATACTGACATCTGCAGCTCAAAATATAATATTACATCTCTGAATGTCAGTAATACAAATCAGTACATATCAGCATATGCTGGTGTATTTCCAACAAAGGTCACATACCATAATAGCCCACAAAGTGCCATCTAGTGCATTTAGTTCAGTGAGGTGCGGCTACAGCTACACTGAGGAAATACTCATACGTTTCACCCTGAATTCCAGTCTCACCAAGTAAGTATTTAATTTAAATAAACATATATATTTTTTTCATGTTATGTACAAGGGTCAACATTTTAAGCTGTTGTAGTGCCTTATCTTATGTTTCATGACTGATAATGTACAAAGGCTATTCTTAGCCAGGAACAAGGTTTATAATAAATGTGATGCTAAAAGCTGAACAGGCAACAACCTCTGCATTGCATCTAGTGACACACTCATATTACATCCCAGGCTGGTAGTTTACCTAAATTACCAACAAACAAAATATTTGATCAGAGAGTAGAATAAAAAAGTGACAGCTTTCCTCAGTAACTGTCTGCAGCCTGACAGCCTTTTCTATTCAAAGTATAATGTAGAAGTATAGAAAACCTCAATCTTTCATTGCCTGTATACATCCTTTCACATTGCTCTTTTTTACAATCATCTTCTAAGGTACTCAGACCTTAAAAGTGAACAGTAGCCTTTTACAACATACAGTCTTAACTGGAATGCAACAAGCTTTCTTCTGTGTAATGTATCTTACTAGAAAGACCATCAAACATAGTCACAGTACCTTCTATGCTTGTTCAGTTGCTATTCTGGAATCCTTTATGTTTAAACACATGGACATTTAAATATTGCTTAATCTGAAACAGTTTCTACTGTAGAAGATCAGCCTGCTTGATCCAACTGTAACATACAGTATAATGGATCCCCAGCCAGGGGCGGACTGACCATTCGGGCAGTCGGGCAATATAGCGGTAGCTGCGGGACACAGACGTGGACACAGTGACAAGCGGGCGGATTATAGATTTACCGGCATTAATGGGCTGCCCTGACAGGCAATAACGGGACTGCCATGGGGGCCTCAGGTGTGAGGACCCAGCGTGCAGCAGCTTCACAATGCAGAGAGAGACGGAAACCAGCACGTCGGTGACAAGGTGAGTGATTTAATGTTTTTTTTTTCTCGGTCTCCCCGTGCTGCTTCCTCCGGCCGTGTAAACTGACACCAGCCAGGAGGACATTGTCAGACGTCTGCCATTCCAGAAAACAGAATAGCTGAACTTGAAAGTTTCAACTATTCTGTGTTCTATTACAAGAACACCATTTAGTTCAGTAGGTTTGAACTGAAGAGGACAAGGACCAAACGGCTTTAGGGCTCAGTCACACCAGATGCAGTGCGTTCCGGCCCGATTCTGGCCAGAACGCACTGCCTCGCATTGCGGCCGGCTCACTTTTTTGTGGGGCAGGAGGGGGTGTGGTGGGCCATTGAAGTGAATGGCACCGTAGCCACAACCTACAGCTACAATGCGATCGGCCGCCCGGGATCGCAAGGCACATTATGCCTGCGGTCCGGTGCGAGCAAAATAGTACTTGCAGCATTTTGACCACAGGCATAATGTGCCTTGCGATCCCGTGCGGCCGTTCACATTGTGGCCAGAGGGCGTGGCTACGGTGCCATTCACTTCAATGGCCCACCACACCCCCTGCTGCCCCACAAAAAAGTGAGCCGGCCGCAATGCGAGGCAGTGCGTTCTGGCCAGAATCGGGCCGAAACGCACTGCATCTGGTGTGAAGGAGGCCTAAGTGATTTTAATATGGAAAAGTTTAATAGAAAAAATCAAACATCAAAAAAGTGAAAGTTCATATTCCATCTTCCCATTAAAAACCTTTGACAACGTTGTCCACAACCATTCACAATCCCACACATACAGACGGCCCCGCACACTTCCCAAATAATGGAAAATCACTGTTGCTGGATCTATCACTGACTCTGTGGAGGTCATGGAGAGTATAGAGGGTGAGGGCCCTATCACACCATCAAGATTGCGTTCCAGTGCGTTCAGCCTCTGGAACGCACTGGAAGGCAACCTGGCCGGCTCACTTTGTTTTGGGGCGGGAGGGGGCATGCTTGCAGCATTTTTGGCAGATCGCATTGGATCGGAACGCAGGCACTAATGTGCCACGCATTCGGGTGCCAGCAATCGCACAGCGGGCTGCGGGGCCATTGAGTTCAATGCACCGCCAGTGTGTTCCAGAGGTTGAACGCACTGGAACGTATTCTTGATGGTGTGACTGGGCCCTTAATGAGGACAGCAGAAAGTCCACGGACACCAATCTCTGTCTTATTTAACCTAAAATGTAATAGTACATCCAAAAGTCTTCAGCGATATCCACCAGTGTCATTACTCGCACTCTGAGGAGACCAACATTGGTGGATATCGCTGAAGACTTTTGGACGTACTATACTCTACCTAGAGGAAGGGGATTAGTACAACTAAGTCAGGAATTTCCATTTCTCGAAGGAATTACATTTTCGGTTAAATAAGACGGAGATTGGTGTCCGTGGACTTTCTGCTGTCCTCATTAACCCTCTAAACCCTCCACAGATCAGTGATAGATCCAGCAACAGTGATTTTCCATTATTTAGCAAGTGTGCGGGGGCCATCTGTATGAGTGGGAGTGTGAATGGTTTTGGTTTTGGACAATGTTGTCAAAGGTTTTTAATGGGAAGATGCAATCTGATGATTCACTTTTTTGATGTTTTATTTTTTTCAAATAAGATTTTTCATATTAAAGTGACATTAAAGGATTAATTTCCCCCCCCTCCCCCCATGTTAATGAAAGCACTTACGTTAAATTATTTCTCTTAATCGGATCTTCTTCTTCTTTCCCCATGTTTTCATCTGTCCGTCCAGTGGTGCGGCGGCACTCCGATCCAGCGCTGACACATCTCTGCTAGCAGGCACTTCTGATCCAGCGGGATCTGCATGCGGGTGCACGCATCCATAGACTTGCCTTGCGTCTCTGCTCATCTCCCAGCCGAGAATCCGAACTGCGCATGCACCCGCCCCAAGATGCTTTGCGGCCGCCGGATCAGTCTCATTTTCTTGGACGGGAGCGCGCAGCCGAAACAAGGTAAGTGTTAAGCGCTGTTAAAGCGTTTAAAAAAAAAAACTTTTTGCCTATATCTACTGCTTGATAGCAGTACAGTAGATATAGGCAAAAAAAACAGGAGGGTGTAGAACCCCTTTAAATACCTGTACACCCCCACATATCACCAGAGAGGGGGGGGGGGAAATTTGGTTCTACCCCCGGCGCCCGTTACTCTGGTTACGCCACTGCGGACCGTCGAGATGGTAGGTGCGGAGTGGTGGTGGGGCCCCAGTGTACCACGCACGCTACTGCCAGCGCAGAGATGGGGGGACCGTCGGTAAACACCGGCCGCCGGATATTGAGAAAGGAGCCGGAGGAGCTGCAGGCAGCCTGGTATGTGATGCGGCAGCCTGGGGCCACTGTATAAAATACTTCTGGTATTTGTAGTCCTCTATAGTAGGTGCCATTCTGCATTGCAGCAATGCAGAATGGCACCCTCTATAGAGGACTACTAATACCAGCAGTACTTTATACAGTAATGCTATTGCTGTTTAAAGTGTTGGTGGTATTTATAGTCCTCTATAGTAGGTGCTATTCTGCATTGCAGCAATGCAGAATGGCACCCTCTATAGAGGACTACAAATACCAGCAGTACTTTATACAGTAATGCTATTGCTGTTTAAAGTATTGCTGGGTCATTTGTTACTTAGGTCCACCACTAGAAGAGGTGGTACTGTAGCAGAGAAGGGCTGTAGAATGTTAAGGCAAGGAGGTAAGATCTCAAATGAACTGGAGGCAGTGGAGATGTAAGGAGTGGTTGGGAGGGTTATGTAGAGGTGTAGGTAGCAGCAAGTTCACAGGAGGTTAAACTGGAACAATGAAGGTGTTTGTGACAGTGAGTGTTTTACAGTTGGGGAAGCATTTCATATGGCAATAGCAGACATCTCAACTCTCCCGGATGTTTCTCGGG